>NC_133205.1:28822321-29087321 GCF_958299795.1 Porites lutea
CTCCTAAATTTATTAGGAAATCCAATTTGTTCAACTTGTAAATTATTTTCACTTTGTAAAATATTTTAAAGACTTAAGCCAGTAGAATATATAGAATGCCAGAAAAACAAACATGAAGTCAAATGGTTTCAAATTGCATGCACTCACCTTTTTGGGCACCCTGTTTACCGTATTTATTCGATTAACCGCCCTGGGCGCTTATTAAATTTTTCGACCTTGAGAGTGGGCACTTATTCGAGGTGGGCGCTTATTCGAGGCTGGGCACTTATTAAAATTTCACCATTTTCAGCAAGTCAAGTATGTTTATTTTGCAACAAAACAACAAAAAGCTAGTGACAAAATGCGAAGAAGTAACAAAGCAAGGTTTCTGTAAAATACTTTGAAGAAAACTCCATCCTTGGGGAAGTCTCTTGTTAGAATTTATTCACTCAAGTGGGTGGGGTGGGGTGAGCGCTTATTTAAGTATGATTGTGAGGAGGAGGGGGTGGGCGCTTATTAACTTTTTCTGCCTTTAGGATGGGCGCTGATTTGAGGTGGGCGCTAATTTGAGGTTGGGCGCTTATTCGAATAAATACGGTATTTTGACTATCAAGATTTTGTAGTCATTTTTGCTTCAGACTTACCATTCAAATTTTAATGCAGGAAAGTTATATGAGAACATGCTGTAACTGAATATAGTCACATATACAACACGTTATTATAAGACCTGCACATAACTATGATTTTTTTGGTATCTTTTGTTCCTCTATTGTCTCCAAAAAGATGTTTTACTTAAAAAGATGTTACACCAACTTCCACCTACAAATAATACATTTTTAGAGAGAAGTCATTATGTCAAATTTTGGATGACAACAAACCAAAAACATCACTTAAAAAGCTAAGTGAATTCGCACCATTTCAAACTTCATCGATCTTCAGTTTCATTTAATTGTTAAGCGGGGGGAATCTCAGAGCATCATATCTGAGTTTAGGAAAATAAATTTTTTGTGTTGTGTTCACCAACTCCATAGAGTGGGCACATGAAATCAGGGAGTTCCATGTTTGAAGAAAAAAAAGCATGATGTACATGCAAAGTTGTTGTTATGCCAACGTAAACTTATCATTTCTTACCATTCTTGTTGTTGTCGCTGTTGTCCTTGCTTATAAGGCTCTTTATTGTTGTGATCCAGAATTGTTGCCACCATTGTCAACACTTCTGACCTCTCTATATACTAGGAGACATGTAATTGACAGGAGAATTTGCATTTACTGTCAACATGTATCAATAGGCATAATAAGATGGATATTATAATTTTTAATTAGACATTGCCAAAATAGAGTGATCGAGTTCGCTTGTTTTGATTCAAATTTACAATAGGCACACAATACGTGTGAATGTAAAGAAGCCAAGCAAAACAACTTGAACCAGCCGCGTGCCATGTCACAACAGTCAGCATTTATAATCTTCGTTACATACAACCCACGTACAGTCATGCACAGCGAACAAATCGGCAATAGAAAACAATTTTTTTGGCAAAACAAGGTACACTGCTGAGTGAAACAAACCTTTCAATAAATTAATTTTTCCCTTTGGAAAATAATTGTCCTCGCAGTTCATGGTGTGAATGGTTTGGCTTATTGCCAAGAGTTTGACAATATTTTTGCTCTCTGTTGTGCATGTCGTTGTGCCAAAGATGTCACCCAAAATTCTATAAAGTCGTGTATGAGATAATAAAGGGTAACATTGAATGACTGCACAATTTCATTGCATATTTTCAAAAGGAGGTGATTTCTCAAAATCTTATTGAGCAACATGACCTCGTCAACTCATCGCATTCTTTCACGGTCAAACTGTAAAAGAGTCCAACATCTGCAAGTTCATGTACAAACCATGTTCTAGTTTTAAAACCCTTGGGTTAATTAGATTAAGTCATATTCTCTCACAAAAGCGGCAAATTCCAAAGCTTTCATGTGCAAATTGTGTGACAATACAACTCACATGTTACCCCGCAAAATGTAATTATCGCCTCCATTAAGAAAGAGGTCTATGCCTTTAGTAGACTACTTTCAACCTTAGCTTACAAAGGGTGTGGTATTTTGTGATGTAGCTATTTGGCAAAGCAGTCTTCATTATGTGATTGATCCCAGTGTAAGTCCATCCTAGGTTATGTAAACTTTTTTTCTGCTGTTGGAACTTTTCCCTGTAATATTATGTCAGGCATTGATTTCTAGTAAACCACATATCTCAAAAGGAGACAGTTTTTAGGGTAGATGGAAATACAGGGCAAAATAATTACTCAGGTTGAAATTTTTAACCCAGGTTGAATTCTCGATTTCCTTTTTTTCCTAGCCCTTATTCATGAATAATTAGGAAGCTGGGGTTGAAAAATTTTATGCTTCTCTTTAATTTGACCTGTAACAATATGACACCTCTTCTCTTTCTCCTAGCCAATTTCAAATGCACATGTATAATTATTTATAAGATGTAGTGTGAACTTTGGGTGTTTATTTCAATATTAACAATATAATCAAGGAAGTAATATTTTATTCATTTTCAGGAGCTTATTATGCCTTATTGATGATGACCGATGATGAAGATGATGATGGTGGTAGTGAATCTATGAGCAGTAATTGTAACTGTAAGTGCCTGTATTATATATGCAGGACTGAGATATGAATATTAAATAGGTATTCACAGAAACTTAATTAAGGGGTTATGAGTTTCTGGTATTAAGTAATGATTTTCAACAGTTCATTAAAAGAACATTTTAGGTTATTGTAATTTTGCTAAAAATCATACAGTGCCCATCAGTATTAAATATCTGGTTATTTAGCAATTATTAATGAATGAGGCTGAGTAGGATATGAAGAATTATGCAGATCATGGAGGGTGTTATCGGCCGAGGTGGATAACACCCTCCCAGATCTGCATAATTCTTTTTATTATTCATTCAAAATATTTCCCCACTTCTGATTGGTTAAAAGCACACGCATAATTCGCCATAACCAGTTACTGATGACCAAATTTGGAAGAATTTTGACTTTAACAAGGAAATGATGTCAAAAATGCAGCCTGCTACAGGTTAACCCATTCGCTCCTGGAGATTTTGCCGTTTTGAAGCTAGTCGAGTGGTTTTCTGGTCACTGTCGTGCTATAAAGAGCTAAAACTTACCACAAACCGGTTTACAGGTCGTACACTTCATGGCCTTCTGATCCAGATGCAAAATATCAGCTTGCGAACTTCGGGCATGCGCAGAAAGCAAAATTTCGACATAGTTTTTGGGTTTAAAAGTGACACAGCAGTCTTGACTTTTACTTTTTGCTTTCTCTCCTCCCCTCTTTTTCCGCTTTTCTTGCCTCATTTTTTTTTTTCTTTTCCTGGGCATTTAGTAGGCTTCATTTTGGTGGGAATAGTTTTTAGGAAAGCTTTTAGGATCTTAGGATTAGGTGAAAGGAAAGGTAGGTGGGCAATGGAACAAGATTTTCATGGAGATTTTCAGGTCAATGTTACATGGTTTTTTGCCTCTTTCTCCGGTGTCCTTGACTGAATTGTGCTCATTCTGGTATGGTTTGAAAGATATTTTCACTCTGCACAAGTTAGCGGACAAAGTTGTCCTTGACCGTTAAAACTGATGACGTCACAAAGGGTAGAAAGGACGTGGATCCGCACGGGCGGTTACGGGCAGTTCAGTTTGTTCTATACTGGAAGCGGCTAGAACTGCTACTGTTCCTATTAAAGATGGTAAGAGTGGCAATACTCGCGAAATTAGGGAATAATTTCACTTGCGTTTTGTCCAAATCCTAATAACGTAATAATTTAATTATTACAATTTGGACAAAACGTGCGTGAAATTATTCCCTAATTTCACTCGTCACCATTTGATTACACATACAAAGATCCTACGAAAGCCGAGTTCATTAATTGCTTTATTATTCATTCAGATAATTCCTAGTTTAAAAACAGGCTAAAACATGTTTACCTTCATCGATGTCACCTCGTTAGTGCATGTTTAGAAGATAAAGGGCTGTTCATGATCAGGTCTGCAAATACACTCCAAACAGCAGATGTTGTCTGTTGAGTTGTCTTCTTGCTATGATTTTAGACAACAGTTCATCGCGAAAGGGCAAAATGTTCTGCCAATTGTTTGGCCATTCTATTTTTCACAACCAAAACAACTCAACCTAGTCGCCAGGTCTTCTCGGTCAATGGTGCATTAACCTGCAACTGTGCTACACTTTTGATGTCATCGGTTGATTAATCACAAAATCCTTCCAAATTTGTTGAACAGTATAGTTGGTTATGGTGGATTATGCGTGTGCTTTTACCTAATCAGAAACAGGGAAATATTTTGAAATAATAGTAATACAGTTTAACCCTCTTGCGGGACCTCATTTATTTACACAACTTGCATTAAAATGTGTACATACAGTGCCTAAGGTAATAACGTCGAGTTTGTCTACCGTGCAGGAGAATTACACAAAGTTAGACCATATCCATGTACTATGTGAAATTTACTTCCTGGCATGTAGTATGCTAATGACACCTTACCAAAAGGTGAAGAGGAGATCAGTGATTACAACCTCTTTGATTTAGTTTAAGCCCTTCAAAAGTATGAAGTTGCATAATAGCTGGAGCAAATGAAATTAGATTCTGCTAAGAGCTGCATGCTGGGCTTGAAAATAGTCCCATCCAGTATAGTCCTGGACAAGAAGATTTTGTTGCTGGGCGATTACCTTTTAAACTTACTTGCCCAATGCATGGGCAAGGGTCCAAGAAAATCAGTTCCTAACAAAATCATCAACTAAGGGAAGCAAAAAGTGGCCCCAGGTAAGAAAAATTGTAAGAGCTCCTTGCCCAAAGAATTTGTAAATGCCCAATTTTTCAAACCCTGTCGTGGTATCTTTATTAAGTTATCATGTCAATTATAATCACAACGATGTGTATCATTCGTTTTTAGGAATTGGCCTATCCTCTCTGAAATTCACTAAATGTAGGGCCATGGCTTCCACTTCACGACCCTTTCAGGAACCTCACCAACCTGATATCCCCGGAAAAGTAAAAGTCACCATTTTAGCCTCGGAATGGGGATCAAGTAAAGGAGGACTTTCTACCTTGAACAGAGAGCTTGCCATACAATTGGCTCAATTCCCAGAGGTAGAAATCACTTTCTTTTTGCCAAGATGCAGTGAAGGGGAAAGGAATCAAGCTCTCAGTCACAATGTAAAGGTTCTTGAAGCAATACCGCATCCTGGGTTTGAAGAACTGGACTGGCTAAGCTTTCCACCAGACGATTTGCAAATTGATATAGTTGTCGGCCATGGCATAAAACTCGGTCATCAGGCACAAGTTATAAGAAAATTTAAAAACTGTCAGTGGGTGCAAATGGTCCACACAGACCCAGAGGAACTAGGAATGTTTAAAACGTATGACGAGCCAATTTCAAAGGGCGAAGAAAAGCACAAGACGGAAGTGAAACTCTGTAAAATGGCAGATCTTGTTGTAGGAGTTGGACCCAAGCTGAGTGAAGCCTTCCGTTCATATCTCCGTGGAGAAGGTAAAAATGTCATTGACTTTACCCCAGGAGTGTTTGATGAGTTTGTGGGTGTAAAACAAAGTCCTAATGAGGGAAAACATCGAAGCGTCTTGATATTTGGCCGTGGTGATGATGAAGACTTTGAATTAAAGGGATTCGATATCGCTGGAAAAGCTATTGCTAAACTGCCCAACACTCTTCTCGTGTTTGCTGGGGCCCCAGATGGAAAGTACAAGGAAATTGCAAAGAAGTTGAGTGAGTGTCATGGTGTTCCCAAAAGATCCTTGAGGGTAAGAGGGTTTGTGCAAAGCCGAGAGGATTTGAAATGCTTGTTCCAAGAGGTTGACCTTGTACTTATGCCGTCAAGAACTGAGGGCTTTGGGTTGACAGGACTAGAAGCCTTGTCAGCTGGTCTCCCTGTGCTTGTCAGCAAAAACTCAGGGTTTGGGGAAGCCCTATACAACGTGCCATTTGGCTCATCGTTTGTGATAGACTCAGAGGATCCTGAGGAGTGGGCTGCAGCCATCAAAGAAGTCTGGAATAAAGACAGGCAGGGACGTCTTGATGAGGCTGAGACCTTGCGCACTTCTTATGGAAAGAAGTATAACTGGGCCAAGCAGAGCAGAGATCTTCTCGACAAGATGACCAGCATGGTTCATGGTATGGCGTTTCAATTTTGTTGCATGTACACTGTAGCTTTTATAACTGAATTGGTTTAAAAGAAAAGTTGGAATGAAGTACTGTGTATGAGAGCCTCAAAACAAATATTGAAAAAGTGTTATTCTTAACACCTACAAGCCCAAGAATTAAACGAGATCCTGAAAGACTCGTGAAGAACGAGGTCATTTATTTTGTACAAGTTTTGGATTTTCAATGTGTTATTGATAGTAAAGTCATCCTTAGCTTTGCAGTAAACTGTTGCATTTCATTTAATGTATCATGCTTTTATGGAGGTGTGATAACCTAATTGAAAAGTTATTTCTTTACTTCTTGACCTGAAGCCATACAACAGTTTTTGTTGACATTCCTTTTCCCTTTAGGTACCTCTGAAGCTAAGACAGATCTACAGCAACTAGTTGCAGGCACAGAGTCTGTTGTAAAAGAAAATGTAACACGTCTGAACCTAGACCACTCTCAAGCGGGGCAAAGAGTGATGCCATTGGAAGCTGGACTACAGAGGTCTCAGTCTGCATCTCAAATCAGTCGTGGTAATGAAAAGTGCAATTAATCCCTTACCGTTATTGAAATATCAACTCCACTCCATGTGAGAAATTCGCTGGAACAGACCCAAAGATGAAACGCCTCAGGGTTTGTTCTCCTCGCTAATGGTCATTTGAATTTAAACGTGCAAGCCCTGGCCAGTCGTTATTACCTAGCTACTGAAGGTGACGTTGTGCATAGCTACAATTTCTTGGTAACGACGGTTTCCTCTTAAAGATATTGAAAATACGGCCTTTTAGTCTCTTCAGAGTACTTTTAGATCTCTAAAAATACATTCTGAACGTTGCTATAAAATTTGTAACTGTTCGGTCATCCAAGGGGAGCTTGAGTGTTTTAGAAATTACAAAGGCTCCAGTATTATTTTACCGAAAATTTTAGATGCAATATAACGTATTACGAAAGTGAACTCTTTTTCTAAGTCCTCTCTCCATGACATTTATGAATCCGAAAATTATAGGTTTTCTTTTTTCTACAAAAATAGCCTAACCTGGGCAGTGAAATGTGAAAAATCAAACTTAAGAAAATCGTAGGGAATTTACTAGATACGCTTCGAAAAGTGTACATGAATGGAACGTCATCTAGAAATTTTTTAGCCGTCCTCAACTATAGAAAATTCTACGCGATATTTTCGTCTCCGAACAGATACTTTACAGAAAACAGTCGTTAGGTGCCCCTGATTATTGATATCATTCCACGTTATACTGCTTAGTGATTAACATAATCACAAGAACTCTCCCAACCCTACCTATTGTGTCGTGTCGTACAGCATTACTGTAAAGACTAGAGCTTTGCGTTGAAACGGGGGAGATACACTATGGTATTGCAGGAGACTTTTGACAGCAATCATAAACTTCTCTTCGTATGGTTTAAAAGATATGAAAATGACTTGTCGTTGTTTTTCTGCAGAGTTTGCCTACTGTGAAGCAGACATCACATTTTTTGCCGCGCGTCATGATGAAGATACAAGACAATGGCTGTTTAAGGATTTTGACAAATGGTTCAGTGATCCTGGCGACTCCAGAGCGTATGTTCTCCTTGGTGACGCAGGTATCGGAAAGAGTGTGATTGCGGGAGCTCTAACACAGCGGGCAAGAAACAAAGGACATTTAGGTGCTGCTTACTTTTGCCGTCATAACGATGGAACTAGAAATAATCCCAGGTACCTTGTCGGGACTATTGCATGTCAGCTCTGTGACTGCAATAGTGAAATTTCTACCTTAGTGGGAGGGGAGGATGGTGTAAAAATGATGTTAGCTGATTCTAAGTTGGGAGTTAAGGAACTTTTTACGAAACTGTTAGAAGAGCCGTTAGGTAAGTGCACCCCTTGCCAGCAGCGCAAATTAGTCATCATTGACGCTTTGGATGAAACAGAGTACGAGTCCAGGGAAGATTTTCTTTATGTTATAAAGAAAGCTCTTCCTCGACTTCCGCAGTGGTTGTTGTTCTTCATCACCAGTCGTCCTGAAGACTCGGTACAGAGCAGATTAGAGAAGTACAAACCATGCATCCGGATTTGCGCAGGTGTTAGCGGAGAACGAGGTTTTTATAAGCAGCACGAACAAGACATTAAACTTTTTTTAAAAAAGGAAATAGATTTCTCCTACATTTCTTACTCTGTTGAGCAAGTCACAAAGAAGTGCAATGGATTGTTTTTGTATGCTTACTACATTGCAGAAGTTCTAAAAGAATCGAATTCTCACCGGGTGAGTCAGCAGACTGACCTCTTTCCCGGAGATATTGACGAATTCTTTCAGGAGAATTTCCAGCGTGTGTTTGACAAGATAGGAGCAGACCTTTACAGGAAGTTGTTTGGCTGTATCATAGCCGCTCCATCTCCCCTTCCTATATCGTTTATTTCGTATATTCTTAACAGAGAAAAGTCAAATCTTGATGAGCAGGAGGCTATCGATGCCGTGTCTCTATTTGTTGTGCGAAGTTCTGATCGGACAGTGAAATTTCTTCATAATCTGATTCCAATGTGGCTAACAGACAAGAAGAAAGCTCCACGAAGGTTGTTAATTGATAAAAAGGTCGCGGTTGAATATCTCAGAATTGTGTTTATTGAAATTCTTTCAACTGTTGTCGAAGAAACACGAGTAACACTGCCGCTCAGAGATGAGGATTTGGAAAGATTTGTCATGCACATTGCTGTTCGCTTTCTGTGTCATGTTGACCAAAATTCACTGACAAGTGTTTTTAACTGGTTAACAAATTATCGGTTCCTAGAGAAAAGGATTCATAGTGGGAGAAGTGAGATCTACCATGTTATTGAAGATTTTAAGCTTGCATCCAGCTGTCTTCCCGCCAAGGAAACACAGCAACAAAATGTTCTTCAAGAAATCTCCGTAGCTCTTGAAAGCGATTTTCATGTCCTCGTAGAATGCCCTCACCTTTTGCGATCATGCTTCCGCAACACCTTAGATGATGTCGGTGGGATTTTTTCGATCCCACAAGTATCAGCACCGTGTTTAGAGTGGAGTATTTCTAATATTAATTCCGCTACGAAAACTCTTTTTCAGTCTAATTGCTTCGCCACTTCTTCTGACAAAAAAACGTTTGCTGGCGCAAAGGATCGTTCCCTCTTTTTCTTTGATGCTTCCACACTAGAAGCATTGGGCGGACCTTTTGAATTGAGCCGAGATGTGATTCAAAGAATAAACTGTTTAGAGTTTTCACCAGACGACAAGTTTGTATTTTTTGGACGACTAGACAAATGGTTTTCTGTTGAACGAGGTTGTGTCGAGGACTTTCATCAGTTCTCTGAAAACCCTGGTCAGCATGACTGGGGTCGGATTGTTTCTAATGGGCAGCACATAGTCGTGAAAAGGAATCATTTTTCAGATCTACCAGAGACCTGTCAAACGAAAAAGTGTATAGAAGACCTTCTTTCTCTTTGGGCTCTAAAGGAGATTGACGGGGGCCCAGACAAAGAATGGACTTGCTCTTTTCTTCAGTTACCACAGATGGTAGCCGAGTTCAGTAACATGGGCATTGAAACTATTTCCTTGCTCGGACGTCTGGGTATAAATCTTTCCTGCACTCCTACTCGGTTTCATCCAATGTTTTGTGAAGAAATTGCAATGCACGGATCAAATTATCGTTCTTGTTACTTTTGTGACCAGTTAAAACAGTTAAAAGAACTAACTTTTTCAAAAGAACTAACAAATCCAAACAAAGAATCTTCTCTGGCGCCTGTGCGCCAACTTGTCATCAAACTCTACCGTTGGATATTCCGATATCAGGTTTGGAACCTAGAGACTGGAAGACCCCTGCTGCAGGATGTATTTAATCAATGTACTAAATTCAATCCATTTACCTATTTTTGTCACGTGACCAGCGCTTTTGACAAGTGGGGGAAAGAAATAGGTTGTGCTGGTGTTGATCAAGTGATGTCAGTGTGTAATATTGCCGTGGTTACTGCTATTGACACTTTCTTCAGACTAAGGGTTGATTGGTCTAAGAGGACATACGTGCGGTTGAGTGAGAGGGAGATGGAGTCGTTGAGTGAGTGTTTGGAGGAGTGGATGCTGGAGAATAGACGAAGTTTTAAATTTTTTTTCCTATTTCAGGAGCTGGGGCGGAGTTTACAGTGCACAGTGATGCGGGAGTGGCTGTTTAAGGAGACGCACGAGCAGACGCTAAAGCAGGAAGATTTGGAGGAGGAGAATAAGTTGACTGAAATGGTAGAGAAGAGGCTGAAGGAGGTCTGGAAGCGTGGATTGGAGGACTCACATGGGGAGGAGGAGAGGGCATTGGGTAAAATAGTAAAAAGGAGGCTAAAGGATATCTGGAAGAATGACTCGCATGGAGAGGGGGATCGGGGAATTTATAAAATTGTAGAGTGGGGGCTGACGGAGATCTGGAAGCTTAAGGAGGAGTTGCATGGAAAGGAGGAGAGGGAACTGAGTGAAACGGTAGAAAACAGGCTGTCGAGTATCAGGCAGCTTATGAGGCACGTTCATGGGAGTGAGGCGAGGGAACCGAGAGAAATTACGCTGACGCTGAAGGATGGCGTAAGGAAGATATTGGATAGACTACGTCCTGGCTTGTGGCAACTAATTTGGAAGTGGACTTTGCAGCTTGACCTTGAACTCTTCTGTGATTCATTCAAGCGTGATGTTTCTCTTAACTTTCCAAAAGGTTTTCTTGATCTTTTCGGCAACGAGATTTCTCATTGTCTGTCACCCAGAAAAATGTGGATGGTTAACAGCAACGAGATGGGAGAAATTCATTTGCTGCGAACAGGTTTTCAAGAACAGGATTCTTTCGATTACAGTTCCGAAAAGCAAGAATACAGAATCACCCAAGTAAAGTACCTGACCTTTACTTATGATGATCTCTATGTTGTGTATATGTCTCATGAAGATTTACTACATGCCTTATCTCTCCAGACAGGTACTATTTTCACCAGTGTGTCCGGACGTAACTGCTGTTATTTTGCAAGAGAGAGGCGAGTTGGTTATTTGTTCCGTAGCGGAACGGAAGAAAAAGTAATCTTTTTGACAAGTTTACTTAACCCTTGCAAGTTTTTTCCCGACTTACCTGGACAAGATGGAGAGCTAGGAGAGACGACTGCTGCGATATTCTCTTCAAGTGATACTGTAAAGTATATTAATTCGGAATCACTGATTACGTCGTGGCGACTGGTAGATCAGAATCTTGGCTTCTCTTTCGAACCATTTTCCGAATCAAGCTCGGTCGGATCTCGCTCGCAGGCGATCAAGATTCAGAATTGTGTTTTCTCCACGGACGGAAAATTACTTGCTTTTCAGCAACACACCCAAATAAAACAATGCCTTGTGGAGGAGTTTGAGAAGTCTCAGTGTATAGTATTTGAAGCAGACTTTAGTTTCACAGATTTGTGCCTGACATTCTCATCAGACGGTGTCTTTCTTCTTTTTAGTATCCGGGATAACTTCAGAGGTCATCTTTTCTATGTGTGGGATGTTCAAGGGAAAGTTTTGTCAAAATCATTTTCTTCGCCATCGTTGCTCTCCATCGACAGTTTTTGTCTTTCTTCGGATAACAGAAACCTCTTCTTGTGCGGCGGCGAGTATGAGATTGAGATCTGGGAGTTCGGCTTGTATCCACGCCACTTACTTGAGACAATTTGTGTGGAGAGATCTTTCAACCCAGTGAAATTCAGTCATTGCGCTGTTTCTCAAGACTCGGCGCTGTTAGTGTGTTGCCTCGGAAACGTAATCTTTGTACACAGTCTTCAGGTTGCTAATATCCACTCCTCTAAGCGTGTTCTCCATGGCCATATTGGTAAAATTGAGTTTTGCAAGTTTTTGAAAAGGAACCGTTATCTCATTTCCTATGCTGTTGATGGAATGGTTTTCCTGTGGGATATTTCTGAGTCTAAAGCTATTGGATTTGCGAGAATTGCAAAAGGGCGGGAGAAGATCCTGTGCATGGCTGTGTCACCTGATGAGGACCGGGCTGTTTGTTTTATATCCCCTAGCGGGGTATGTGTATTACATTTTTGCAATCTAAAGTGTGCTCTCCCCGAGGATTTTTTTACAGCTCAAAGAAAAGGCAGAATAAGTACAGCAGAGACAAGTCTCCTTCCGGTTGGGCAGATTCCTTCAACATCTAGCATTCCAGCTTCTCGGCTTGAGGATGATCAACATGGAGGTTTCAGAGGTCCGTTTTTGGAAGAACAGTTCTTGTTAAAGCCCGAAGATTTATTTGATTCTGATGAATCTGACGACTGTGAGGATTATGACGATTTTGACTGAACTATATGGTCAACACTATCGAAAGGCCCAACGCATGCTCAAAATGCGTATTCCCTATTATTTTCCAGGACTTATAGCCCAGTCTAAGAGAACTCGATCGTTAGCTTGTTTTGCTGCATTGCAGTGGAGTGTCAACGTAATAGCTGTAAATTCCGAATGAAAAATAATTAACGTGGTATTGGCATCATGTACGATCGCAGCTGATTACATCATAGGTCAGCGAAGTAAATAATCAAATAAGTTCTTATTGAGCTTTTCCATTTTTTATCCCTTTCCCATTTGTTGTTCTTGCCTATTAGCCCAAACCGTCATGATTAACCGACCAGTAATTAGCAGGCCATTATCTTCCACCTACACTGACTACAAATCGTTCGCTGAGGGACTGTTATAATCTCTATTATCTGCTTGAAGGACAACATTTAGTGTTACTCCGTGATGTTTCATGGTAAATCTTATCTGGACGTTAACTCTGTTTCATTCGACGATGCAATAAGGCTGAGCAAAAGCCTCCCACCAGTGTGACCCAGGTTCAAATCCCGGCGTGGACGCAGTACGTGAGGGTCTCAATGGCGTTAACCGTCAGCCGTCAAAAAAGGTTATTTTTTACCGTCAACCGTCAAAACGTTTCAAGGTAGTCCAAATCTCACTATTTCAGCTGATCTTCACGGACTTTTGGCTTCTGAAGAATCTCTTCGCTTGAAAAACCACGAGCCATGTTGTCAAAAACACCCTCTCTTTTCATTACAAGACCTTCCAACTTTGCTATATCTTAAAATATTTGGATATTTTATATGTGAAAGGCGAAGGCAACCTCCAAAACACAATTAAGTATTAATTTATACAGAAGTTAATATTTACCTTAACTCTTGAACTAAATTTTCACTAAATAACCGTCAACCGTCGAGGCTGCCACCCCACTGAGACCCTCGTACGTGGGTTGAGTTTGTTGTTGGTTCTCTTCTTTGCTCCGGGAGGTTTTTCCCCACTGAAGTACTCCGGTTTTTCGCTGTCCTCAAAAACCAACACTTCCAATTTCCTATTCGACCTGGGACTCTTGCATGGGTAAACAAATTACAATTTTGTAGTTGAAACCAGATTACTTACCTTGCGGCTGTCTTCACTATGCAGTCTCAGCATTATCACCTCTTCGTTGCCTGAACACTGATGCGCTTAATTGAGACCAATGGTACTCACTGTTTAGCCTAAAATTTGGGAATTATCGGCGAAAAATCAAATGGTACAGCACTTTTCGGGAAATTATATTCCAAAATTTCGGTGTACCTTATTTCTCGTGTTCGAAACGAGAAGTCGGAAAATTGTGTACCATTTGATCATTTCTTCTTTTCAAGTCTTCTGCGTGTACGAGGTATAAAGGTTACGTCCGCCATCTTGATAAAAAAAAAATCGGAAAACGGTTTGAATATGATAAACGCCATCCCTCTTCCGGTTGGAAAAACCCTCATCATTATCAAGCGTTCACCCCAACCGGGTCTTTGGGGCAAAATTTAAGAAAAAGGGCAAATTTGATTTGTAAAATACTAAAGAAGAAATAATACCAAGTGAAAGCAATATTGAATAGTGGATATTGCATGGTTGTGTGGAGATACGAAATTTCTCTTTCAGTGTTGAAAAGTATTTTACGAGTGAGCGCAGCAAACGAGTAAAATATTTTGCAACAAAGGGTGTTTACTTTTATACAAACATTAATGAAATACTAAACCATTTCGTCTTAGTTTTTTTGCTGCGAAAGGGGCGATTCATTGTGCAACCATAGCATCGCTGATCTTTTCATTTGTAAAGTTTAGATAACAATGTTTTTAGAGAGATTTAGAATCACGTTCACTGCGAAATAGTTTCGACAGCTTTTATCTGCCTTTTTCCCATTTTGGAGATTATCAATCTGAAGCTGAATTTTTCTGTATTCGGTGCACGTGATTCTTAACCTCTCTATTGTAACGTGTGAGGATATGTTTTTTCGCTAAAGCTCACAGGTGTACTTCATAGGTGTTTTCATAGTAAGAGGTTCTTTTAGAATGTTAGGGCGATGCTCGATATACCAAGTCAATATATGTACTAGCAGTGTCGTTCTTTTGTGGGAAGTTTATTATGTTATTTTGTAAGAGCAAGTGTCATATGGCTCTTGATAAGGGCTAGGGATAATTGTTGTGTTGTTTGTGACGTAACTCGAGACATGCTTTCACTTGGTATATGGTGCACCAGCTGACTGTTAGCACCGAAAGTTGTCGCCAGATTTTAACGGTTGCTATCTTGCTATGCGATGATTTTTCCGTCTGGTTAATAATTTTCCTAAATATACTTAGTGTCAGCAATTTTCTAAAGTAAAAACGTTTTAACTCAGCCATCTTTATTGGAATTACAAGAGCTAACTGGCCTGTGGGTAGTTCTAATAAGTCAAATCATTAGAGTTAGCTTCGACGCATGTGAAATGCTACATCTAAATATATATTTTTTTCTGATTTTCACCATTAAATCACGAATTCGAATACAAGTATATGGGGTTGAGGGAAAACAACTAGATGTAGGAAAATTTTGCAGTGAAATGTGATTAAGAGGTCCGATATTCAGTTGCTTGTTGAAGCATTTAACAGGGAAAATTAAACTTAAAAACGTTACCCGATGTTTCAAACATCATTCTCAAATTCAATTCAATATTTGTCTTTGGAGTTTTGTTAAAAAAGGAAGAAAACAATTAAAATGAAAAATGTTCTCCTCTACGAGGGTGGGTAGGATAGGTGCTAAGGTTTTAGTTCGTTACATGTAGTATCGGGTAACTCTACTCTAGCCTTATAGCCTTACAGGAATCAACAGCGTGATGTAAATGAATTTGTAATGTTTTACTAGATAATTTCGTTTAGGTATATTTGTACTCAAAAATGTTTATAGGTGGATACTATTTAGCAATAAAGCGTCCCTGTAATTTTATTAGGCATGTTAAAATAAAACTGTAAAATTATAAAAGAAATGACTCTCCGGTGTCCTGACATAAATGTTTTACTCGCTATTTTTTTACAGTTTCTCTTTGTCACTGTTAGGTTGTCTTCCCTCACTACAACGGCCAACGATCCCTTCTTCACCGCGGACTTCTGCGAGTAGAAAAGCAGCCTCGTAGTCTAATTAACAAGGTAGAATTGACTCATAAGTTTTTTAAAATGTGTTATAGCAGTCGTCACTAGCTGCCTTCGAATAAAAATTGTTGTTGTACGTTTTGAAAGCTAATAGTGTTTTTAAGTGAGAAGTTGACGTGATTAAATGAAGTCATTCATTTATCTCATAGATCACAGGTAATAACTCATTTTTTAGTGTAGAGGAGACCATTGATATTTTGAGGGGGAGGGGCTGGGTGATTTCGGAACTAAATATCCTGCAAACCGACTTCAAAGAAAAACTCTTGCATCGAATTAGTCTGATATAGTCTTACATTTAACCAAAAAATAGATCGCAGGTAGGTCTGGAAATAGATTCTTGCAGCCCTCCTCCTTGACCTGCTGTTAAAGGAGGGTTGTTTAGAGACAACACAGACAATCCCCATACAGTGCAATATTTTCAGTTTAAAGTCTGAGCGAATCATACCGTTCCGACAAGACGTAAAATGTCTCTGAAGATGACTACCATACAGGTTGTCGAAAAGTCAGTCACTGTCAACAACAACAGTCCTATTCAGGACTACCTTCACCCGGACGATCAAACTAAACCTACTTTTGAAATGACTCCTGGGTTCAAACTTTTCACACATTATTTATAAGCGTAATAAAGCCAATATTAAAGCGAAACCTGAATGCTCGGGTCATGTTTTACCTGTTATAGGAAATCCGGAAACAGACTGATCCAGCAAATGTATGTACTTATCTCTTAGTCAAGTTACATTATTTAGCAGCAGTTTATCTTACAAAAAAACTTAGTCCATTGTGTAACCAGTGTGAGAAGGTTATCAAGTCTATTTGAATAGAAACTCCTGATTCACTAAGATAAACGGTTAATGCCAATAATCACTTAGTTCTGCGGCGTACTTTTCAAATCAGCTGATGTCGTCAGTCGTTGCTTTATTTGGTTGAGTCCTTCGTTGATTCAAAGTCGTGTAATACAATGGTTGTTGGCAGTTCGTTATTCAATATGTTCATATTGCCCATAATGCACCTTGTTTACCCCCCAAATTTTTGCACAATTCAGGGGCGGATCCAGGATTTTTTTTAGGAGGGGGTGCACTCGTCTCTTGCTCTACTTCAACACCAATAAACCACATAGTTTTTTTCTTTTTGCAGAATACCAGTTGTATTAAAAAACCGCAGGTCATCTCAGGGGAGGGTGCGCACCCCCTGCACCCTCCCCCTAGATCCGCCCCTGCAATTGTCGTTTACAATTTCTGATGGGTATTACAGTCGTACAGAGAGAATTAAGTAATGATCCAGGTAAGAAGGGAAGCAATTTCTTTTGTTGTGGCGCAATACGCTTTCCTCACATAGAAATGTTTTCATTTTTACGCAGAGAGTGCATAAATCTACAAAAAGGCTGTTTACGAAAGAAATTGTATTTAAACTCCACTATTAAAGGGTGTATTTTTGTGTTAAAACATTTCGACCAATCACAAGAGTTGCAAACGATGGCCAAGAAATGTTCACAATTTTACACGATCCGCACATACGATTTCTGTGTTACTTAGACTCAGACGAGATTTTGTTATAAGGAAGTTGGATAGAAAAAAGGGATTAATGTACATGCTGCTTTGCGAAGATTGCGTAAAATCTGATCTTTAAACCAATCAGAATCATAGTAGAGACAATAGTAAAGTTAGCACCTTTTTGCATTCCACTTTTGTGTTCACTGCGTTTTGGTCCTTTCCTTCTTATCTGGACCATTACTTAACTTGAACACAATTGTTATGCAAAATCAGTTTATTATTAACGAGTAAGCAAAGTGCATTATGGGCAATGTGAAAATGGTGAATTTATGAAAAAATGCGGCAAAAAGTTAATTACATGTCATCGGAGAAATCTCTCGGTGTCGACGCAGTAGGCACAGATTACGTACAGCAGCATCAACAAAACCTTTACAACCAATGAACAAAGTTCCAAGTAGTATTCTATTGTTTGGTTCCTTTGTTTCTTTTGTGATGACGGTACGAGCCGAAAGGCCTGCCGGGAAGAAAGGAGGTTAAGCCTGGTCCTGATTGAAGAAGTAACCATAAGCATAAGCATTAGCATGCATGAGCTTGTAAGGACGGTCTTGACATAAACTAAAAAAATATAGAAACCTTGCATTCTTCTTATGCTTATGGTTATGCTACGGCCGTCCTCTTCAGAGCATAAGCTTCTTGTATGCTCATGCTTATACAGTATACTTGCGTTGTGCTTACCATTATGTTGATGCTAGCTTGTGCCTGCGTCGCCATTACCAGTGATCAGGACCAGGCTTCGAACCTCCCTTTCGAAATTACCATTACTTAGTAAGACAATTTTTGATCATGATTGAAACTTTTTTTCAAAATTAAAACAGTCGTCACCGTAGAGTTTTTTTGAAACTGTGCAAAAAGAACCCATTCGAATCATGTACGGTGGCGCTCTCTGACCAATTTCTGACCAATCATACTTACTCACTATGCGTTATGTTATAGTTATGATTATGAGAGGAGTATGAAGTACGAGACAAAACATATAACATAACAAAGGATGTTTCCATGAAAGAAGGAGAGGGGAGCGGGGAATTAACGAATATACGGGGAACGGGAAAATGAAAAATGGGAACGAAACAGAGAATTGGAAATGAAGTGACTAATTCGATCCCGCTTTAGTAACATCCCATAACCAACATAAACAATTACACTGGCAAAGGAATCAAATCACGATATTAATAGGATCAATATATATTTTCGGCTGAAAACTTCCGACTTTGGAGTCGGTCGTTCAGCAAATAGCAATAGGCTCGAGAAATAGGCCCTATATTTTGAATCTAGATGTTTGCAACATTTCAAAGTTTAATCAAAATCCCAAAATTTAAGCAACACTTTAATGTTATTATGTTATCACCTGAAGACTAGGAGTTGTTGTACTTTCGCGGGTCGATAGTAAGCTTAGTTGTAAAATATTTAAGTTGTCTTTAAAATAGCTTGTTTATCAATTCATTGTAAAAGCAACTTGAAACAGAATATACTTCCTTCTCAACCTGGGCGTCTCTTTGTCAATAAAAGTGTTATTTACAGAGTATTAGTTTTCACTAAAGTCTACTTATGTAAAGTATTACGGCTTATTTTTTTAACTATGTAAAATATTATTAGTTTCAGTATTTCATCTTTTCGAACTCAATAAAACAGCGACCGGGCAATTAAAACAGAAACTTCCTTCTCGACTGGGATTTGTATTACTGAATTCGAAATAACAATATTGGGCAATAAAAGCATTAATTACTTAAAGCCAACACCCGTCTTAGAAAAAAAAATGTGGCCTTAAACACAAAGCGCCACCAGCTGATTAAGAGCCGGATGTCCGACGCTTCATTTAGTAAAAATAAAATATGAAATACCGTATTTATTCGATTAACCGCCCTGGGCGCTTATTAAATTTTTGGACCTTGAGAGTGGGCGCATATTCGAGGTGGGCGCTTATTCGAGGCTGGGCGCTTATTATATTTTCACCATTTTCAGCAATTAGTGTAGTATTTTTATTTTGCAACAAAACACGAAAAAGTAACAAAGCAAGGTTTCTGTAAAATACTCGGAAGAAGACTCCGTCTTCGGGGAAGTCTCCTATTAGTACTTATTCCATTTCAATTTCAATCTCATTATCGCTCAACTAGGTGGGGTGGAGGTGGGCGCTAATTGAGTTTGATTGGGAGGGGGAGGGGGTTGGGTGGGCGCTTATTCGAGGCTGGGCGCTTATTAACTTTTTCTGCCTTTAGGATGGGCGCTTATTCGAGGTGGGCGCTATTTTGAGGTTGGGCGCTTATTCGAATAAATAGGGTACTTTAAAGAACAGATCACTACAAAATAGAGCACCATTAGCCACCATTGTATCCAGGCGCGGATTGAGAAAATGTTTAGATAGACAGGGTCTATAAACTCTTAAGTCACCTAATAAAGAATTGGGTTGAGGGAAATAGATAAACTACTTTTGTTCCTTTCCGTCATGTAAATAAATAAATAAATAATTCCTTTGTTTACCTTCGCCAGATTTTACAGCACTTATGCTAGTGGGCCGAGTAAATAATTAGCTAAAACAAATCATTCAAATCAAACGTAACAGGGTTAAGAATCGCAACTGGCCGGAGTCAGACCAGCTGGCTATTTACAAGCGTGGTCGGGACTACCGAGAACAAATCCAGCTATCGGTCAGGGCGGGACATGCACTTGGCCACGCTGCCTTATAACTCAGTTACGAGTGTAATTGTAAAATGGTCTGACCCGTCACAAATTGTTGAATCAATCGAGCTGTAAGGCCCTCATGTTTACAAAAAAAAAAACCTAAATAAATGTGGAATCATAATTTCAATTTTTGTTTCTTTCCCTTGCCTTAAATTCTTTGTACAGTCAAGTTACTGTTAAAGCGAAGCACAAACGTTAACCTTTATCTCCGGTTGTAGGATAAATCCCTGAAGGATTTTTTCAATAGGCCAGACGATATGCTATTCGTACTATGCTCGGTCATTATTGATCAGCATTTCAGTAGATTCGATCTTCCTTCTGGGGACGATCTGTCTACTTAAACTTGGAAAACTGAACTTAATAAAATGAAGTACCGAGAATAATGGACACCGCTCCAACAATTTTAAGGGAAACTAAGTAGAAAAAAAGACTTTGAGTTCTTAGCAATTCATCTAATGGGAACTGTTTGATGTTCAAATTTTAAACTTTTTTGAATTTTTTTTTCCCTTCGGATGCTAGTTTTGAGTTAATTAGACTAACTGTAAAAAGGATTTCAATTAAATTTCCTCTACATTTTACAATGTCAGAAAACGATCGAAGAAAGATAAGCCGAAAAGTACTGAATGACTGGTTTATTCTTATATTTACAATCTATCAGTCTACAGCATATTTGTCTATGTTTATGAGTAACAAATTTACATCAAATGGGGTCCTTTCCAACCGATGACGATGATATCTCTCTCGAATACATACACAGCATATTACATAGCAGACATAGCAAACGCATCAAAAACTCGAAATTCAGAAATTTTGCTGCATGCCTGTTAAATAACCATGATTAATTTTACACGATTTCAGTCATACAGTTTACTAGTGATGACTGTTTTTCAGTTGCCTTGAACACGCAGTGTTCTAAAATAAGCGATTCTTGTGGCCTGCCTGAGTACTTGCGCCGGGTGAGTTTCATAACCATTTGTAATCTTGCTGTTCACACAGAAACCACGGTCAAAATTTTTTTCTGTCGTTCCGGTCCTGGGTTAACTGAATTTTTGTCACTGATTAGCTAATGTATCTTTTTCAATTTCCATTTAAAATGGAAAGCAAGAAGAAAACAGTTCTGACAGCGTTAAATTGGTATATTTCCGCATGAATATGTTTTATAAGAATTTCCGTTCCTCGACTCCTCGAAAAAGGGCGTCTTCTTTAAATGCGATCTGGACCAAGAGAGTCATTCACCACTCAAAACATGGCGTGGTTTTCCTTTTCCGTCGGTGAGTGCGAAGTTATTTCACCTTTTGAAAACTGACGTTTTGCCATTTTCAAACCCCGACAAGTGCCATTTCCTATCCCTATTTTTCACCTTTTGGTATGCGACTGAATAATAAGACTCGAGAAGATTGTGCTGCAATATGGTCTCATGTTTGGAATCGATCGCGTGCCAAATCGCACATTTCAATGAACCGACCGGCTCAAATACCTCTTACATTATAACTCCTATCAAGTGAAGTCAAAGTATGAGTCAGTCCATGCAGTTCACTTTGTTAAGGCAAAGACCTATGACTGATTAACCACAAAAGCCGTAATTAGACGACAACGGATATAGAGACATGTTTGAATAGACTACTTGAAGGTTTTTTGAAGGTTGGAAAATGGGAATAGGATTATAATAAACCTGCAATGGAGGTACATGAGTGTTAACTTCCCCACAGCAAGAAAAATGAGTACGCAGGTGACTAAAAATGGCCGATAAATTCTTTTCCTCCCAACGCAAATTGGTCTCAAAGTCCGGCGCCATTTGCTTCTTCCACTTCGTTCGCCGATTTTGAAACCATGTTTTAACTTGCGTGTCAGTGAGATTAAGGCCTTTAGCCAAATTGTTTCTCTCTGTGATTGTTAAATATTTCTTGTCATGAAACTTTTGCTCCAAAGACTTCAGCTGGTTGCTTGTAAAAGCGGTTCTTCTCCTTCGTATCTTGTTAATGTAAACATTACCACGGCGCAAGGATCCTGTTTCATTTTCTCCAGCATCGTCAAGACTTTCGTTTGATGAATTATCAGCTTCGTTTTCTTCTTCTGAGGTACAGGCTAAGTTGTCTTCTGAAAGCAAAAGCGTAAACGGTCCTGTAGATTTATCAGTCTGACAAAATGAGTAATCCCTTGAAGATACCTTAGATAGCTCATTATCTCTTGTTAGATAGTGAATAACGGCAAGGAAAGGAGTTAAAAAACACTAACCTTTTCCCGTCTTCTTTCCTGATATATCAGCTCTTTGTGAGGCTGAGAAATTTGATGAGTTTTCACTTTTTTGCCCAGCGCTTCCCAAAATTGAGTCAATACTAAACGACGCCATCCACTTAAATCAACTTCGTGCGAAAGAACAGAAGGAAGGTATGTCAAACATCGACTTGCGCCGCAGCCGAGGTAATAAAATCAACAACTATCCAGAGCTGCTAAACATTGTTCTACTAATATCCGGACACGATTAATCTCTTTGACAGCCTCTAAGTATTGTCTGATAACCTTCGTATGTTTCCACTTAAAGAAACAAAGCGCCGGTAAACGTTTGGAGGTAATCTTAAACAGAGACGCACACTTGGAGTGTGACAGGTAGCTAAATATATCATCAACTGCTTGGGTGGAAAAAGCTCAAGATTCTAAAGATGATAGTGCAGTCAGTATTCTCAGCAGTGAGCTGATGCCGGTGAGAATACACCAGACTTCCTGCTAGGAATGATGACGCTCACATTATTGTGAAATTGCGTCTACTAGATTTCTTTACATATTTAAGCGAGGTCATAAGTGCAGACGGTAAAAGAGTTTTATTGTGCTTTGGTGGAGCATTTGAATGTGTTGAGACTTCGTACTAATTCAAGAAATGTCAAGCTTATTAGACCTGACAATTGCCTAATTAGCGACATCCTGCGCAAAGCCACCAAATAAAAAGCCAAATAGCGATAAATTCTCTAAATATTAAACCTCCAAAAAGGGAGGAAGGAGGAGAAAACAAGGAGAGGGCACCTTGCATGATTTTACAAAACTTGTTGGCTAGTTGTTGCAAAGGAAAAGTAGAGTATTGCACGGAACTTTTAAATAAGGCAAGAATTGTATTTTGCTATGGAAAGATAACCTGAAATAATAATACTATATCAGTACTAGGCATATGAGCTTCAATGAAAACTGTACATGTCCGCAAAGGAAGACGGAAATAGCAGGGCGTCCACAGTTCCATCCGGTCCTAGTCTTTTAGGGGGAGGGGGAGGGGGAGGGGGAGAAGTCTCATATGAAAGAGACAAGGATACTAGTTGTCTCGTTTAGCGTAACGAAATTGCAGGTTTTGTTCTCTCTTCAAGGCTGAATCGAAAGCCAATACCTTGGGTATTCAGGGATTGCGCGAAATTACAAATTACTGTATGAACTGAAACCAATCGCCGTGGGGGCCAGCTGTGTCGGTATCTGATGGCAGCATCCTAAGCGCTTTCAAAATTATCGTAGGTATTTTTTGGTTGTGTGTTTTAGTACGGTCTTTCAGTGTAGCCGGGTCAAATATAGCCTCCGCCACGCCTAGTTCAGTAGTCCTTTACTGCGGGGTTTAGTTCTAAAAGTTCCGACTAGAATCCCAGTTCCCGGTTCAAAAGGGAGTCCTCCCCCTGGGATTTGCCAGGTGGTGGGGGAGTGGGTAGAGGGTAACACAAAGCGATCCAGTCCAGCTCCCTTGCAGTTCTTTTTCCATCCCCATCTTTTTTATGCTTTGTTTTTTCTGTCCCATTCTCTTGATCGCACGGTCCCCGCTACCGTAACGCATGTAACATCTTACTATTCCACCAGGTACATCCCAGGGCATCATAGTGCCGCAGCTGGAGCCGATTGCTATTTTTAAAAAAAATATATTTTAACTGGAAAGGGTTGACTCAAAGTTGCTGGAGGCTCCCAGTAATTGACTCTTGAGTGCCGTCAGAATATGGCCTTTTCTGATAGTAACATGATGGGGTCACCATGACCATCTCTCTCAAAAACTCAACATTTTAAGTCTATGGACGAAAGACTTTGGTGTTACCATTCAAATGAAACCTCGTCTGAGGCCCTTTGTAACGGTGACATTTACTTTCCACTTATTTACAAAAAGAAATTTATGATTTCTTTTGATTTATGATCTTTTGGAACTCTTGCAAACTAAAGCTTAAGCAGGTTAAAGGGTTAACTAAATAATCTGATAGATATAAAGACGGCGCCGTCATCCACTCCACACGAAGGGCGGCTACCACTGTTAAGATGACGAATGATGTGGCACCTTTTACAAAAGAAAATCCCCCCACGAAGAATTAATTTACGGATGATCTTAAAACTATTAAATGTCCAAAAAAACTGCCTTGCACACGTAGTCGATTGAACTTTCACATTTTTGTGGTCATTACAAGATCATTAGAGGTGCCTCCATGTATGAAATGACTAAAGTCTGGTTCTATGAAGATTTCAAATGATTTGAAAATTATCACAGCTTTACAGCGCTGATTTTTTTGCATGTTAACTGTGGAAAGGGGGATTATTATTATTATTATCGTATTATACAAATAACGTAAAGTAAAATATTTTTGTTTAAGATGGACTAGGGACTTTCTCAATTTTTTAATAAGACACAATAGCGGTTAAATGACCATTTTAAAAAGAAAAGAGTTTTATACGTACTTCAAAAGCTAACGCTCTTTGTCGAAATAAAGTTATTTTTCGTGCAATAGGGCGCCACAGTGAGGCCACCAAATGTATTACCTTTCTTACTAAGTAATCCATCATAAGAGTTATTATCCCTTAACTTCCTAATCAGTAACTTTATTGGATAAGCATTATAAGGCTGAAGGCTATAGTTTATGTGTGTTAATTATCTTTAAGTTGTCTTCTCTTTCAGTGAGTTCTTATCAATAGTTAGAGTTATTCAGCTAGTTCACAAAATTCATTTGCGCAAGGAAATTTTCCAAATCAATAGGGAAACGTGGTTTGTAATGTTATCTTATTGTGAGTAGTTTGTTTAATCTCGAGCATTTGTTTACAAACGTTTATTACCCTGTGGTAAGTGGTTTTCCTGATTTATTTAAAATATACTTATAGGACAGTAAACGGTATTTGGCTGCGGCTGAAACGAGTAGCGGGCGTTACACGCAAATCCGGTTTTATTGCAAAGCTGCTTCTTGGCTTGAACATTAGGAAGATATTAGATCGTGAAAATTGTCCCGTTTCATCCCACATTATTGAAAGCTCTTCAAGGGTCAGGAAAAAACGATTAAAAATAGAATTGAACTGAATGAGTAGAATAATTCAAATACCAAGTATAAAAAAATGTTCAGAGAGTGAATTGTTTGACATCCTTGTCTCCTATTGAACTCACGCGTCTCGTTGGCTTCAAAGGAACACTGAGGGATGTTCGTTAAACTAGATTAAACAGGGCGTTTTTAAGATTTCAATAATACTCACTCACAGTTAATGTGAAGGGAAATAAGCAAATGGCTCATAAGTAAATATAGCAGTAATTAGACTTATTATCGGATTTTCCGTTCCTGATGATCTTATTGCAGAAGTTAATAATAACAGACATTAAGCAACAAGTTGTAATTGATGAACAGCAATCAACTCCACCAACGACAATCAAACACACACAAAACTTTTGTGACAATTCTTGGAAGGGTTCCTCCCCTTGTTTCACTGTTTCTGACTCGGCGGGCATAACAAAATAGATAGTAGCCTGCGAGCAAGCTCTCCTCTTTGGGCGAGCGAAGCGAGTCTCGCGAGAACGCGCGAACAAGCGGCGAAGCCGCGAGGGGCAGAGTCTCGCGCGTTCTCGCGAGACTCGCTTTGCTCGCCCAAAAGGAGAGCTTGCTCGCAGGCCAAATAGATAGTGGTGGTCATCTAAATCTCCTTATAGGGTCATATGACCCTTGGACGCGCCCAATCCTACGCCTTACACACTAGCCTGGGTTCTGGGTTCAACCTCATAACAAACATGTAAAACCGTGATTGAACATAAGGGAAATATTTTAAATGAATAATAATTAACAATTATTTCTCGAGCACGAATGGGCTCTGAGTCAATAGCCCATGAGGCCGAAGGCCATGAGGGCGAGAGAAATAATTGTTTTTAGCGAAATTCAACAAGTTGGTCAAAAATATCGAGACTAAACAACTTTAGCTAACAAAACGCGATTCAGCCGCCATTGTTTTGGTTTTCAAAGCCGTTGCTTTTTGCTACTAGTAGGTATAACATATGGCTTAGTGGTAGCTCAACCAGTCAGAACGCAGCATTGATAATAGACCACTAGTTCGATTTTACTAACATATTTTACTTTATTCAATTCTATTTTAATTGTTTTTGTTTTGTTTTTATATCTGTATGTTTTTTTATTATCGTTTATGGAGGGAATCGAGAGAACAGACCCTGCGTCCAGCTCTCTAGAGCGCGGGTGGTCTTTCATGAGAACATCCACAAAAAAACGTGTAAATAGGGGTTTGGCTGAATACATTTTGGTATTTTGAATAGGTGTTACCCTGCCTAAAACACAGAGCTAAAGCAGCTTATGAAGGTTCTCAGTTACAGCTGTAGCAACGGCAGGGTCTGTTCATAGAAGTCCCGGGAATGAATTTTAAAAAAATACGTGTTGCCACTGGAAAACTGAAGTCTCGTAAATTTGTCGTTCAAAACACTGTTCCAGAGTTGGTGTGCCCGGTCTAGTGTCTCCCCTCTGACTTAATGACTTGAGGCACCCAATTTATATTGGTCTCATTCATGGATGACGGATATTCAAACCGCTGTTTACTTGAGGTGTTTAATCTGCCTTCTATTAATTTGTTCTATGTCACCGAAAAGAACTGTTTCTGATCTAAACAGATAATGGGGATAAGTAAGAGATGGTGCGAACATAGACATCTTTCAGGTAAGCACAGAAGCACTTCTTATCATTCTTGTCTGAGACAAACATCTTTCGGCGACATTAAGACTGAAACGCTGTCAGCTTGGCTACCACAGAAACTCACCCTTTCGCAGCTGCTTTCGTGTCCTATCAATCCAGTCTTTTATGGATAGACACAAATACTAAGCTTCTATAACAACGCAATGAGGTGGTATACAAACCAGCACCCTGTAAACACCCATGGCTTCAGCGAACCATAGATACCGGAGTTCCTTTCAGTCTAAATGTGACGTTCTTTTTAACACACAAATACTTGCAGTGAGGGTGCATCTATGACATTTAGAAGCAGATATGAAGGCGAAGAACTGTGTTCAGTAATGAACAGAAATCTGTGTTTGGTTCAAGTCTGGAGGAGTAGCAGACCATGTTTGCTGCAGTTTCGGTCAGTTCGTGCTTTCAGTTTAGCCTTCCTAAGAGAAAAAACCTGCGCGTAGAAGTCTCCCATTTCATTTGAATTTTTAGAGAGTCGCGTCAGTATTCAACCCGGCCGTTTGAAGGGCGAGCCAGCTTTCTAACAGGTGCTTAACGTTTAATACAGCTGACCCGATGCAAGCCCCAAGTCAGTCTCTCTCCAAGAAGTGCAGCTAGTGCCTAGCTAGTTCTCTCTCGTTGTGACTGCGTTCAGAAGGCTGGGTACCTATATATATAAAAAGGTTTTCTGAAGTGCAGCTGAGTCCTATATTATCTCTAATTATTCAGTTTTAAATATCAGAAAGTGCCCTATTAGTGAGCTTATCTGGCAACAGTTAATAAGGAATTCCCGGGAGATTAAAGGATATAGCAGGGCACATTTTTTATTTTCTAGTCCTAGACTTCCTTATTGTAAATTCCCATAGGCGTACGGGCCGGGGGGGGGGGGGGGGGGGGGCGAGGGGGGCTGCAGCCCCCCCCCCAAATTTTGGGCAACTCAGATTTTTTGGGTAGCAAGAGAAAATTTGGGCAAAGACTGTTTTTAAAGACGTCTCTATGTTTATTTAGTTATTTTGAAGACCTGAATATTAACCTGAAGTCGGCGTAATAATCCAGTTACATTCACACGAGACAGTAATCGCCTAACATGTGATGAGTAATTTACATATTTATTTTTTTGTTATTGTTGGGCATCGTACTGCACTGCACTAGCTGGAATGGGCTGTCCATTCGTGAATTGATTAGAATAAACTTTCGCATGACTTTCTAGAATCATCTCCACTCGAAGAACAGGGTGGGTCTGAAAACGAAGGAGTGGCTGACTAATTCTCAGTTTGAATTACGAGAAGAATCTTAATTCTTTTAAAAAATCTATCGAGTGGTTTAAAATTATCCGCTAATTTGTTAAAGTAAACCGAAATGTATACAAAACCGCTAACAAGAGCGCCGCGATACATACTAATCAAATCGTTCTTTCTAGCAATCGGGCAGAGCTATCTCCACGATCTTTCACACACGTTTTTAAAACTACTATGAGGTGAAATTGCATGTCAAAAGCGCTTTGTTTCTACAGATAACGGCCAAACCTCACGATTTTCCTTTTCTTACCGTATTTCTAACGGTGAAAACTTCATCCCAAACTATCTCGATAAAGCTCTTAAGGATTTTGCTTAAACTTTGCAAACATCGAGAAGACCGTATTGGCGAAAAAAGCTCCTGTGAACGATTTTTTAAGGTTGCCAGTGCCGAGAATTTTTAATTTTGCTGAAGTAAAATAGGTAGTGGCGTGATTTCGATGCTATGACAACTCTGATGTCATTGCAACCCTGATCAAGACAAATTTTCATTTACTGTGGTGGCAATTTTCCTAATGTTTGTTTATGGCGACGTAGTTTATGCTCAAACCTAGTATTGACCCAGAAAAACTGTATCGAGCCACCTTCATACGCCAGTACGGCCTATGTTGTTGCAATAGGGTCCTCGTTTCTTTTCGACTCTTTTGTAAAAATTTGGGGCACTTGCGATAATTTTTTGGGCAAATGGTCCACCGCCCCCCCTGGCAAAAAATTTCCCGTACAAGTATAGTTTTTTTAGTCTCCACCGTTCCCTAGTTAGAACTGCTTTCTTTTCAAATTGTTCTCCAAAAATTCCAACTAAAAAAACTTTCTACACAGACTATTCTCACGGGGGGTCCATAATTCTTCATACTCAGCCTCATTCATTAATTACTGAATATTTAGAAATTTTAAACTATTAAAATTCTCTTTTAAAAGGTAGATGCGTCAAGGCGACTTTTCGTAAAATGCTCCCAGTGTAGTTCCATAGTCGTAAGTGGTAATCAACCACTGCACTTTTCGTTTACAACTACTCAATATTCGAGTCATTTCTTTGGTCGCTTGCGCGGGAAGGTTTGACTCTTATTGAAACAGAAAATAAAAGCATTTCCGGGGGCGTTCATTGTAGTATTATGAATAGCTCAGATCAGGGGCACCCAACGTCAATTTTCGGAAAACATCTGTTCGGAAGACGATTTGAGGTCTTGAATTTTCGGAACATTTGTTTTAAAATTTCTTGCTTGCCCGCCTCTCCTAGGATTTTCGAACATCTAAAAATGGTATAATTGCCCATTTTTAACGGAATTTTACCCTAAAAAAAGTCACCTAGAATTTTCGAGAGCCTTTTTTCTGGCTGAAATTTTCGAAAAGGTAAGTTTTGATCCCTATAATTTTCGGATCACTAGACTTTCAGCTAGGAAATCCGAACAGGTGAAAAATTTTTAGGGGATAAAAATCTGTCTATATTTACCGTTAAATACTAAAGTACGTTCAACAATACTATGTTTAAGTGGTTTTGAACTATATTCTCGTTGGGTGCCCCTGATAGCTTATAATAATATGTTCCGAGAAACATCCAATATCGTCCGTTTGGCGAATAAACCTTTTTAATTGAAATTCCACCAACACGAACGTCATGACTTCAGGGCAAAATTTATTATCTTGTTTTAATCTTAAAAATATTTAGATTAATGTTTATTTGCCCGTGTAGAACACAAGTTAGTTTTTGGCCCATAGTTATAGCGCAGAGATCATACACGAAAAAAAAGAGGACGCGTGAAGAATACATTGATAAAATTGCTACAGAGAGTATCGTATTGTTCGTGGGTTTGTTACATGCATGGTGTCTCCTAGTAATGAATTGTTTCTCTGTGAAACATTAACCTGGAATTATGTCCTCTGAAATAAATAAATTGAACGCGATTAGTTTTTTTGCTCATATACTCGAAAGTGTCGCCAGGTGAAAAAAAAGACCGTAAAGACTACCAAAAACCTGATTGGAGTTAAAAGGAAAAAAATACTTCACAGTGTGGGGTTAATTGATAAGGGTATATTAAAACCGAAATGCTAAAAAAAAACTTGAGCCTGTCTTTGTTAATTTTTGCACCTCTATTATAAAATTGTCTCTTTTGCTCCAAGGCAACTGCAGTAATTGGAAACGTTCCCATATAAGCAGTCAAGGCTTTTCTTATGGAAATTGACCTAAATAAAGGTGCCAAAGAAAAAAGGCGCGTTTTTGCATATCACATGCAAAATTAATATGATTCATGAGATCATAGTCCATAGGATAACTCTAGTAGCAAGATGATTCTTAGCCAAATCATCTGAAAGCGATATCAGTCAAGACCTTCATTGCTTATTGACTTGGCGTTTCCCAACAAATGGAACCTGGAACGGTGGATACTGTTCTTCTGCCTTTCTATGTTATTATTTTCATATTAGGAGTTATTGGAAATTCCTTATTGATTACAGTAGTCAGAAAACGGCGTTGCATGCACACGACTGTTAATCTGCTTTTGGCTAACGTGGCCGTGTCGGATGTGATTTCTTTGCTTTTCTGTTTACCGGGCATCGTTCTCCGCTTCTTTGAACATCCAAGAGGAAGCCTAGGAAACTTTTTATGCAAGTTTGTTAGCATGCATCTCGTTGCCGGTGTAACTTTGTTGGTCTCTGGCCTGACCTTTACTCTCATTGCTTTTGAAAGGCATAATGCTCTCCTAAGACCTATGGATTTGCGCTTGAAATTGACAAAACGACGAGTTCCTATTGCGATTTGCTTTATCTGGGGAGTTTCAATCGTACTTGTCATGCCGTTATTTGTCAAGCAGGAGTATGCGGAAAACGTTCAAGATTGTTTTATAGCTTGGCCGAGTGGCAACGCTTCAAGAGTGTATTGGTGTTTTTTAGCATCAATAGTCAGTATTTCGCTGTGTATCATGTGCATCTGTTATTTAAAGATTGTAAGAGCTCTTTATTTGGAGAAAGTTCTTCCACCGAACGATCATAGCAGAGAACAAGACATCAAAGATAAACAAAAAATCACTAAGCTTTTAATAACTATCTCTGTTTTGTTTTTGATATGCTTTTTGCCTTTTATTACCGTCTCAGCCATCCAAATCTCAACCCAGAAGGTGTTTTATAAGTTGTCGTATTTACTTGTCTACGCCAGCTGCTCGGTGAACCCAGTTGTGTATGGATTTCAAAGTGCAAATTACAGATCTGGCTTAAAAGATCTCTGGAAAGGAATATCGTTTCAGGAGCGAGAAAGATCTCTTGAGTCTTGACTATATGACAGTTGCAAATTTTATAATTGCTTCCCGCTCTTGAATAATAATCGTTTTAACCCTTGGCACTATCAACGGCGACGAATAAATTGGGTTAAACTTTCGCCTTGAACACACCAATATCGTCCAAGGGCCAAATTAAAAATTTTAGCTCGCGCGCGGAGCTGTATATAGAAACGCTGGTAGTAATTCTTATTGGAATTGGGTACACGTGATTGCGTTGTAAAATATTCAAATTACGTACTGAAGGCTTGAAATTAGAGTGAGACTGGCATTGTTAAATACACAATCAGGCACGCCAGATGCAAAGTATTGATAAACCTGCTGAATTCAAAGTTTTTTATCATGTTCTTGAGTAACAAATTTTCTAGCAGGATGTTCAATTTAGTCAAGATCGCTTGTGTATCAAGAGTTATCTAGGTGACGTCCAAGTCGCACCTGCAGCTGTTGTACATGAATGAACTTTACTTTTTAGTAAAGCCAAAAAATGAGAAACAGTTCCACTCCTGCTGAAAGACACACAATACCCCCGAGCAATACCTTAGTCAGTTTGCACTTAAAACAAGTTTTAGAAGGGCTTTTCACTTCATAAGTATGCATATTCTTTGCTGCCGCAGTTCAATCATGTTTTCGAGAGGGGCCTATGGCGTAATAACTTATCCGTTCGGACATGCAATCATATTCTCCCATCTGAAGTTAGCAGATTTTTAATAAATATCGTTGCTATCTTATCAATCCTTGATTAAGAAATTAAAATTTTATGCTCGCTGAATTAGGACCAATGAATTAAAGGATAAATATTCGGCTAGTCGTTATTTTTTCTTTATTTTGAGTAGTTATTTTCATTAAAATGAGCTCACTTTGAATAGAGCTCAGAATAGAGCTCACTTTGCCGAAGAGAGTTTGAACTAATAATATTTTCACATTCAAACCCGGTTTTCAAGTATCGTATGACTCAAATAAGCGCTCATTAAATTTCCACATCTCAAATGCGGCGCTTATTCGAGAAGAGCGCTTAATTGAGTAAACACGGTAGTGTAAAACACTTTCTCACAAGACAGCTTGACAGTAAGCCAAAGATCTATTTCGTAAAATGTTACTATAATTATGGCTCGATCTGTGTTCTTTGGTTGAATGCCGATTTGAGGGACTCAAGTGGTGTCTTGATCTAAGTAAAAAATGAGTTGATGTTAAAATCTTACACAGGCCTCATGTAAGGTAATCCAAGACAGTCTTGGAATATGGATTTCACGCTGTGGATGTCGGATTCAAAGCACTGGATTCCGTAGCCCGCGTACAGTCGTCTTCAATTTCCTTTGTGCAACAACAGGGAACGACGACGACGACGGCAGTGAAAGCGTCGCTAAAAAAATGAATTTGCGTTCTTTCAAACTTAATCGCGTCTATTTGGACCCGCTCAATATGTCAAATGCAGGCGACTTTTCCTGGAGTTGAATTCTTAAGAATTCTATTCGAGTTCAAAATTAAAGAGGTAGGAAAATTCGTCGTCGTATGTCCACGTTCTACATAAAACGTCAAATTACGAGGTTACACCTCGTAGTCGTGTAGTAAGCCTCGATTACTAGCCCCTGTTCGGGAAAATGGGCCCGCACTCATCCCCCCGAAAGAGCGGCCGTCTCTCTTCGGGGAGGATCAAAGACCGGACCCAGGAGACGGCGGAAATCGAGCCTATCGTGCAGTGGACATCAAAGAAATGTACTAAAAAGTGTGAGGCACGTGCAGAGCGGTTGTTTTGATCATTAAACCTACTGCTTTTTGTTGAAGTTGTCGTCGTCGTCGACGTCCTTGTAGTTGCTTCAGTTACATTTAATAACGGATCAACAGCATCTCCTTCTGAAAGAAGCCAACAAAATCTTGCTGAGAAGCATGACAAGCTCTCCACCTGATGGTATTATAAGCTCCCTAAGATTAATGGTAGACGTATGCACCGCGCAGGCTATGGATTCCAGATTCCAGATATTGGATTCCGGATTCTTTTTCAGTAGAACTTAGATTCCAGATTCCAATCGTTAGTCGTATTCTGGATCCTTGAAGCTGAATTCCGGATTCCAAAGCCAAGGATTCCAGATTCCACAAGCAAAAATTCACCGCATTCCGGAATCCGGATTGCCAGGTAAGAAAGGGCTGTGTACACTTCATACATGTACCATTAACTGATTTTACCTCTCGTCGTATTCTCCGCCACCAATGTCGCTTTCAACACTGATCGTCCATTTACACTGCATTTATACGAGAAATTCATTTCTTAGAAATCGGTCTAGGGATCTCTAGGTATTTTGATATAAATTACTACCATACTGAACGAACACAAATTTCAAGTTATAAATCTCAGTCTTCGGAAATGCCATGAGGTTTTCGTGTTTACATAATGAATGACTTAAATGTATTTTTAAATCGTGACGAACTGTACGGTAAACATTTGCGTTCTAATGCTAAATGGTCTCAGCTATAAAAAGCTACGCAGGACATTAACTATTTCCGTTTATAACCTCGTACTATGTTGTAAAATTTCATCATGGCTGTTTATACGTTCACACGCAGTTAATTCTTAAAGAATCTGATTTTTTGGCATTTTCCTGTTTAATTATCCCCGTCGTGGCTTCAATCAATGCGTCGGTTTTTCAAAGTAATAAAGGTAATATTATAGCGTTCGTTGACAGGCGTAAAAATTAACCATCTGTCACTGCAATTCTTCGCACTGTAATCCCAAGTTCTCGAACCCTCGTTTCTGGAAACTACAGATCATTCGAACCGGGCCATAACTGAACTTCCCTTTCCTTCTCAAACACTGTTATTTTAATCCGATTTTTCAAACCTCCTGATAGTTCACACTACTGTATACTGATTCAGTTTCTTTCCCTCCCGAAAGTTCGAATGATCGGGATTCCAATTTACAAGAACCCTCAACTTAATTCATTGACCACGTACTGCTGTGTAAATTCGTCATATTACGGTGTTGAGGCCCACTCGTATTTTTTCACATGGTTCACCCTCAACAAATTCATCTCTCCCTACAGGACACAACAACAAGAAAATAAAAATTCAAATTAGGACCGCATGCATTACATGGTAGTAAGCAATATCCCCGGCCATCGCCAGTGGTGTAGTTGCAGATTCTATACTAGGAGAAAGCTACATTTAGCCAGAAGAGGATAGCTTGAAAGACACAAACCTGCTCTGAAAGCGTCCGCGACCAGTTTATTTGGCTCACTGTCCCGCTCAGGATCTGTTGTTTTATCTAGTCTTGGGAGTGACTGCCCCAATATCGCGTTTATTGAAAACGATTCCATGTATCTGTGATTTGGACAACAATCGAACGAGTTTATATTCAACAAACAAACAAAACAAAACAAAACAAAAATCAAAAACGTTAGGAACGTTTGATTGAGCATTTTTGAGAATATCGGTTATTCCTTCTTTTCTTCAAATTTGATTTCCCGATTTTTCTGTAATAGTAAATAACGCCAGGCCTCGGGTGTGGACCGAACTGGGTAATATGAATACTAGCAAGTCTTCTCGGGTCCATTCAGTATACCTGTTACTATTTTGAAAATTATTAAGTAGCATATATCTGAGCATCTAGCTTTTTTAATATATAATTCCTTTACAAGTGGCAATTTTCCTTATAAATTGAAATTAACACGGGTTACCCCTGTCTTCAGGAAAGGCTCTAGATTTCACAAGGAAAATTATATACCAATTTTCGTTCTCTCCAACTTAAGCAAACTGTTTGAAAAAAGCCATGTTTTAACGTCTCTATAGTTATCTGGAAGAATTATAAATACTTTGCCCACTTCAGTTTGGTTTCAGGGACAAGGGTCGCTCACGCATCACTTATTTCTATCACGGAATCTTTTCACCAGTCCATTGATAATAGTGAATTTGAAAGTGACGTGTTTATAGATTTGAAAAAAGGTTTTGACTCTGTTAACCATGCACTGATTCTATTAACTAAGCTCCACTATTATAGAGTACATGAATGGTTTAAATCTTATTCATCCCAAAGAGAGCAGTTTGTATGTGTTGAATGGTCAAAACTCCTCCTTACCTGAGTGACCTGTGGTGTTCCACAAGGATCAGTTCTTCGACTACTTTAATTTATTTTTATTATATGTAAAAAATTTGCCTAATACTGTTAGCTTACTGACATTTTATTCTTGTTAGTTTGATGATAATTCTAACCTTTATTTTTCTAGTAAAAACCTAAGTAACCTTGAAAAAACACAAGTAAATCAGGAACTTAACTATAGTCTGTTGCTGAATGGATCATGAAGTACTACTCTATTAGGACTTGTAGTAACTCTAAAACTAATTTTATTCTTTTTCACTCCAATAAACGTAAGACTAATCAGTCTCTTTGCATTAAAATTGAGGATGTAAGCCATGATATTTCCACGATAAGTTGGAATCAAATGTTATGCTTAAGAAGTACTTAGAACAGTCAACTTATTTAATAGGTATACCTATTAAATTTAATAGGTATATGTAATATGTAATAATATTTTAATTTAATATGTATTATTTAATAGGTATACCTATTAAATAAGTTGATTGTTCTAAGTCTTCATTCAGCATAACATTTGATTCCAACTTATCGTGGAAATATCATGGCTTTCGAGGAGATGGCAAACCTCTTGTCTGGAGTACCCGGAGAAAAACCTCTCGGAGCAACCCACATATGGCGTCAAAGCCGGGACTTGAACCCGGGCCACATTGATGGGAGGTGAGTGCTCCACTGCGCCACCCTTGCTCCCTAACTGTACTGACATCAGAAATCAGAGCTGTCTGAACTATCCACGAAACTGCATCGGTTCAGGGTAGCGCTTATGCACGCTTACGTCAGACGAGCACATTTCACCACCACCAAGTCTAGTTTTTAAGTTGTAATGTAACATTTTGCGTAAATGAATTCCCAAGCCAACAGAGTTGAAAAGAATACCACGCACAAAGAGTGCAAAGGCAAAGAATTTTGTTTACAAGCGAGGCCTGGTGGTGAAATTTGTTCGTCTGGCGTAATTATGTATAAGAGCCAGTACTTTTTTGGTTGCTCTTTGGGTGATCAATGGAGTTTTGTAAAGTTCTCTCACCCTTTTGCCTTGCAAAAAATAATTTCATTTGCATACCGTCTTCCTTCTGTGACAAGCTTTGTCTAGCTTACCTCTTCCTGTGGTTTTAAGAGACCTTACTGCTGAAGCCCCGAAATTAAAATCGATCTGCCCAATCCCACTCCTTAGTGTAAAGTTGGTGTATCTAAAGCGGTCAATATAAATGAATAGTACATTGACTGGTCCTCGATTTATGAAAGCTACAGCGCGAACTTAATTTTTCAAATATGGCTTGATGCTTAAACGTACTGACCACTGTCAACTATTAGAGATTGCTTTACTCTGAACTGAGTATCCAATCAAAGGTAACAATAGCTTTCCTCGACTCCGGATTGGATAATCTGATCTTAAGAATGCAAATCATTAAGAATGTTAAAGCACAGAGCACGATAAAGATACTGTTTCATTGATGCCTATTTTTAAGAGACCTTTACAAGTTACTGTGGCGTTTTCCAGCGAAAATCAGAGAAAGCTTTTAAGCACACGCATTTCCTCACCGAACAACGCATCCGCCGGAAAGTGGTGATCAAGAAGTCTCTATAGAAAATGTTATTGGGGCATACTTCTTACTCAAAGTATACATTACTTTTGCGATAATAATTCAATGTCCTTTTTTCGGCTGAATGTGCATTTAAAATTTTGTAACCAAAGTTTAATTTTAAGTTATGTTGTGTGTGCACGTACTATACACCGCCATAACTGATTTTACCTTCTTTCACTTTTTTCGTTATACTCCGCCACGAATGTCGGTTTCAATACTGATCGTCCATTTACACTGTATTTACAAGATAAACATTTCTTGCAATCAGCCTAGTTATTTTGATATAAATTTAATACAACCATACAGTACTGAATGACCACAAGTTTCAGGTTATAAATCCCAGTCTTCGGAAGTGCCATAAGGTTTATGTGTTTATATAATAAATGACTTTAATGAAAGGTAAACATTTAAGTTCTAAAGCTAAATGGTCTCGGCTATAAAAAGCTACGCAGAACATTAACTATTTCTGTTTATAAACTCGTACTATGAACTTCGATTGAGTGCGAATGAACTTGTTTGTCAGTCACACAATTTGTTGTTACATTCCATCATGCATATGGCTGTTTATATCCGAGAGCAGAGAGCAGAGAGCTTAAAGAATCTGATTAGCTTCTTGGCATTTTCCTGTTTTATTATTCCGTCGTGGCTTCAATCAATGCGTCGATTTTTCAAAGTAATAAATTTAATGTCATAGCGTTCGTTGATAGGGGTAAAAATTAACTATTTGTCACTGCAATTCTCCACACTGTAATCCCGAGTTCTCGAACCCTAGGTTTCTCGAGACTACCGATCACTCGAACCGGGCGATAACGGAACTTCCTTTCCCTTGTCAAACACTGTTATTTTAACCTCCTGATAGTTCGCACTAGTGACTACTGTATACTGATTCAGTCAGTCTCCCTTCTTCCCGAAAGTTCTAATGATCGGGATTCCACTGTACATTAAGACCCTCAACTTAAGTCACCACGTACTGCTATGCAAATTCCTCATATTACGGTGTTGGGGCCCACTCGTGTTTTTTGACATGGCTCAACCACACACTTCTAACGATGACTGGCACAGAGTAGGAAGTGACCATATTATTGATTAACCATATGATAACCAAACCGAGTTGTAAATAGTTGCAAGAACATGTTGCCGTAGACATAGTTAAAGATTTGTATAGGTAGTTGATGTAAAGGACCCAGACCCAGACCCAGACCCAGACCCATGTTAAGAAAAACCTGCCTGCATATGACTATAAACTACTGAGTGTCTCCCCTCCAATCTTTAGCTGGCCTAAAGTCCGGTGCCACCTGTTTTTTCCACTTTGTTCGCCGATCCTGGAACTACGTTTTAATTTGAGTGTCTGTGCTATCGCACTTTGAAGTAATCACCGCACTTTGTAATACCTGTCGCACTTTGTAATAAAACGTATCGCATCAACAACAATAACAATAATTTTAATAATAACATTTCAGTGAACAGTTTTCAGCACCAATTTCTCAAGCTGGGGCGGAGGAAAGTAGTACTAGTAGCATGGGAACCGAAAAAACCCGGTTTCATTACCTGCGATCATATGACCAGAGATTTAACTAGATTTTAATACTAATATTTCATAGAACCAAAAAACACAAACATCGAGAACAACACAGTGCCACAATCATTATCATAATCGTACAATCATTATCATCATCATCATCATCATTATCATCATCGTCATCATCGTTATCATCGTCATCATCGTTATTAAAACTGTTATTATCTGACTATTGCATATCATTGGCCCACGTCATTGTGCCACAATGACCGCTAATTTTGTGAAAATTTCGAATGCCCCAGAACCGACACGAAACAAAATAGATTCATAATGATCAGAAAATGCGCCGTATGCTAAATGTGGCCCATCTGAAATAACAAAACTAAAAAAATGCAAACACGAAAAGCAAATCTTAAGTATGATGATACTAATTATAACAAATGATTGCATTCTCGAACGTTCATGCTCAACTTCCATCCTCGATGTAAGTTGTAACAAGGCATTTTGCGCCTTTTAATATGACACTTTTTTTAGGGCTGACATTTCCCGTTATACCCTGAGTATTAACTTTACACAGTTTTTTACAAACTTGACCTCTGCGGGTAGGCCACGAAAAGGTTCAAGATCCTTCTTTAACAATGAATGGCGTTATTGTTTAAGATAATTAATGTGTTTACCAAGAGATCGTTTACCAACCTCTTCATTTTTTCAGACACCTACCGTTTGAGTATTCTTCGCTTTGATTGAAAAATTACGGAATTGGATTTGTGAATAGATTCAACATGACTTCATGATGACATCAAAATACGTCATTGTGTCAATCACGGTTTATGCCTAGGTGCTGGAAATAAATAGTAAATTACTCTGTGTTATGGTGGCCGTTTAAAAAGTGGCATTTATATAAATAGTCATCAACACAAATTATCCTCAATAGTAATAACAATAAACAATTATCATTGTTATTGTTATTAATGTTGTTGGTGATGTCGATGATGATACTTATTATTGGGTTTACTCGTACTCCTACCATCCATTTCAAGTTTATTACAAAGTGCGACTAATTCTATTACAGAGTGCGATAGGTATTACAAAGTATGACTGAACAGTGTCTGTAAGATTAAGGTTTTAATAGCCAAGTTGTTTCTCTGGTTAAAGGAGCTGTGTCACGAAATACAGCCAAATTAGGAAATTACAAAATGCCCGTTAAATTAACCGCTTAAACTTTACAGGAAGGTTAAAATAACATAACAGAAACGACAGATGCCACGGATGAGCAAAACTGAAGAAGATCGACTTGAACTAAGGGTTTTGAAAAATGTTCAGCCCAACAGTTTTTCAAAGTTGATCCCTGCTGCTTGCAACTTCAAAAATAATGCTCAGGAGACATATTCGTTTGTCTCAGATCTCTAATGTTGTCATTTACATGTAATTTCTTTGCTTACCTTAAGTTCCATAGCGATTGAGGGCGAGTAATTGGCAAAATTAAACAAAATGATCTGGACTGCGGTGACACAGCCCCTTTAATGATTAAATACTTCTTGTCGTGGAACATTTGTTCCAAGGATTTTAAGTGGCTGCAAGTAAAAGCATTTCTTCGCCTTCGTGCTTTGTTTGCTTCTCCTTCACTATCTTATCCCTCAACAAATTCATCTCTCGCTACACAACACAACAAGAAAATTACAACCGCTTTACATGGTCGTAGGGAGTCCCCATCACCAGACTTTTTGGTGTCGCAGATTCTGTACTAGGAGAAAGCTACATTTTAGCCAGAAGAGGATAGCTTGAAAGACAGCAAACCTGCCCTGAAAGCGTCTGCGACCAGTTTATTTGGCTCACTGTCCCGCTCAGGATCTGTTGTTTTATCTAGTCTTGGGAGCGACTGCCCCAATATCGCGTTTATTGTAAACGATGCCATGTATCTGTCATGATTTGGACAACAATCGAACGAGTTTACATTCAGTAACAAACAAACCAAACAAAAATCAAAAACGCTTATGGAGCGTTTGCTTGATCATTGTTGAGAATATGGGTTATTCCTTCTTCTCTTCAAATTTGATTTCCAGATTTTTCTGTAAATTGTAAATAACCCCAGGCCTCGGGTGTGGACTGAACTGGGATAATTGAGGAGCCCTCCTGGGATAATTGAATTGGCGGAAGTCAAGATTGTGATGATGATTTTTTTAGGTCACGCGATCATGTTCCACAATACAATCCGAGTTAGCTATTCGCCATATTGATATAAAACACGCTACTTTCCCGCCGGGTAGATCATTAGTAATTGCGAGGTTTGTTCAAGTGACATTTGCTCTACGTCTCCTGCACTGATTCTTTGAGCGACTGTTCCAGGGCTTGGTTGTTCGGAAGACAGTCATTTTAACGTTAATTCATAATTTACAACAACTTAATTTCCTAAAAGTAGAAGGGAAGAAGGATGTGAAAATAGTGTCAACAGAGAATAACTTAATCCTCGTATAAAGCTGCCCCCCCCCCCCCCCCCCACCCACCTAGCTAGCTGATACAAAAACAACAAGTGCGTAAATACCGTACCAAGCACTTTCCATTTGGTATTTTGTTTGTTATCAGATACATACTGAAACATTTATCATTTTGTCTGCCTTTTTATTTCAAATCTTTCCAAAATGCTAACATTTGCCGCTACACACCGCGAAATGACAAAGAAGTCGAAGAATCAGCTTCAATTAGTAAAAACGATTGTTCAAAGGGTAAGGATATGAGGTACTCCAGGAACTACAAGAAATCCTAATTTTTTGTTCTGAATGCACAATTGAAAATGAATGAATTTAATTAAAATGGCCGGTTTGAATATAAGCTTAAGCTTAAATAGAAGACAAAATAGCTCCGATAAAAAGCACAACTTAATCTTATCCCTCGTTCTGTTTTTCCCCTTCTGCTGTTGTTTTTCACTCTGGTCGGTTGCTATGGCTTCTCCCATACCTCTCAAAACTGAGAGTTTTAGGCCATACACAAAAGTAGAATGCATCGAAAGTGACGAAACTTGGCAGGGATGAAGGTTGATAAATTACCTGTTAATTGTTTTTTTTTTCATCCCATGTGACTACTATTTGGCCGTCATTATATAAATGATGTCCAAATTCGGCATCAGAATAAAAATTCAGGAAAGAAATGGTCAAAACTTTACTAAATTAGTTTTCTCATAGAATTCTATGATTTCTGGTGAAAACCCCTTCTCAATCGGATAAACAGACGTAAAGTTACAGCTAATTAAAGAAATTCAATCCAAATCCAAATGACCATATATGGTCAGAATTAGGGGTATTTTAAGCGCGAGAAAAATGAATGTATTGGCGCAGGAGCAAGGACACAAACTTACATAAAATCAAAATTGTAGTTTTTTATTCTTAGTGTATGTGGTGCTATGACGCGGTTTTTGTCACGAAAAACGTAATTATGACGTCACAATGACGTATTTCGTGAACATATAGGGTCATTTGGCGGTAAATTTGATTTTCTTAATTAGCTGTAACTTCACACCATTTTATCGGTTTGAGGTGGGGTTTTCACTACAAATATTCTTTCTGTATAGCAAATATGTCTATAATGTTTTGAACACTGCTTTTCAAATTTTTAATGTTGTCACAAATAATAGGTGTCACTTATGACGTCATACTTTCAAGAAACGTCAAAAATACCTTTACAATGTTAAACATTTAAAGAAAATTTTTCTCTAATTAAGATGTCCTAATGTCTTGCTTCATTTGGAATATAAACTACTCCTCTGTGAGCCAAAATTGAATTTAATAAGTTGCGGGAGGAAATGCCCTACAACCGACCATCGTGTTTCCGGCTCTCTACAGTTTTCTTCCTCCACAGCAAAACAAACGAAAGTATTTCGAAAAACCTTTTTCGCTGAATGTCTGCGAAGCGGCTCTGCAAGCTGCAAGCGCCTATAAAAGGCTGGAATTTTGGTGCAAAACTTGTACTCACACACCTCCGTGGCTTCTGATTGGACGTATCATTTTTCTCACTCGTGAAAACCATCATTTGCTGGTCTGATTGGCTAGAACTCATTTGCGTATGAAAATTTACGACATAGCTTTTTGGAGAGTATTTCTAAGTGTGTATATAATAATAAACAGTTTTTAATAATCATTATTATCATTGAACTGTACACAGTTTTTATTAATTTTATTTTATTACTGACATATTCTTAGATTTTTAAATTGTAGATTGATATTTTATCAAGATTGTATCTTAGTGTTTTTGTTTTACTTTTATCGTTATTTTTGTTTGTAGCAATACCTGTAAAATAGCGATACTTGCAATACTGTAATGAGCTAAAAAGCGTATTGGACCACATCAATATAGTCCGTGGGCCAGCGAGTAAAACCCTCCCCCCACCCCTAGGGGAATTTTGCAGACATATACCGTTTGAAAGCTTAGGGCAAGGAGATTCCAAGTCAGGTTGTTTGCAGTTGTTAAGTTGCTGTACGTGACTGTACGGTGGCATGTCTTTCTGGAGTGAAATATAGCCACAGAGTACCCACGCCATGGGTTTTAAAGAAAAATTATCAAAAAAATAAAGCAATGAATAAAGCAACGTGAAATTGTGTCTTTTTACTTACCTCTGTCATCTCTACAGAAATTTGCATCAGGGCACCGTAACAGGAACTAAACGAGGATACTGTGCATGTCATAAGTTTTAATAGGACAAAACCAAATACTGTTTTCTGAATACGATAAGTGATTTCATCCTATCTTCTTTTTTTTTTTGCGCTATGTTTTTCGAAATGACATTTTTCCTGTTTTGTATGAGAAGATTACAGTTTTACCCATAATTTGATTTGTTTCCCGCGTGAATCCCAAGTCTGTGTGATAATTCATATGCGAGATATTCGGAAAAATGTTTATAAGGCTTTTAATGGAGACGTTATGTTGGTGTCCCTTTGAGGGGCACAAATATTGCCGCCGGAAACAGAAACATCTGGGTTTTTTGGTTTTCCTACTTAATGTTATGAGTGAATTCATTACTCGAGGAACTCATAAAGATGAAAGTAATATTTATTCTAACACAAGGAATGTTTAGATAGCAAAATCTTAAAAATTCAGTAACGTTTTTAATCTACATAAGAGCTTTCCCGACCGGCCAGCTAAATGCCGCATCCCTCAAAAGCCTGGAAATTCAGGTGTCTTCTATCGCAAAACGAAAAACCCCTTGGAACCTAAAATTTCTGTAAATATAGGGTTTTAGGCGCTGTAAAACCTCATGAAAGTAGAAACTCAGAAAAATCGATAGTTTCTTAGCTTGAATTTTGGCGGACGTCATATGAAAACCCTACACAGCCGTTGAAACTGAAACTTCATGAGATAGTCCCATATCGACCCGACGCCGATAGAAAACTCAAAAAGACAAACAAAGGACAAAAGGTAAGCGATATTCATTGAAAAAAAATGATAGTAACGATTTTAATTTTACCATGAGAATGACATATTTTCCCCTTACATCAGGGCGCTCACTTATAGAGCTTGGGCTACCTGTGTATATGCTACCAAAATTAGACGCGTTGTTAAGATTAACTAACTAGGCTTGAATTTACCATTAAAATACCTTCTGTAAGCTTAGATTGTCTATCTAACAGGTTTTTAACGTAACGGGGGCGTTCTGATTTGTTTCCCTGTTTGCTTTATTCATTGCTTTATTTTTTTGATAATTTTTCTTTAAAACCCATGCCGTGGGTACTCTATGGTATTTCACTCAAGAACGAAATGCTACCGTATAGTCACGTATCACTCGCTGGCCAACGGACTAATAAAAGGTTAGTTACTTACTTACTTTTAAGGTCATGGCTTTCGACGATATGGAAAAACTGGAGTACTAGCAGAAAAAACCTCTCGGAGCAAACTCAACTCAGATTGGGCGTCGAAGCTGGGATTTGAACCCGGGCCAAATTGGTGGTAGGCGAGTGCTCTCATCACTACGCTACCCCTTGCTCCTCAACTGTACTGAAATTAGAGCTCTCTGCACTATCCACGAAACTGAGTTTAGAATAGACCTTATGCATACGATGCATGTTTACGTCAGGCGAGCACATTTCACCTCCAAGACTCGTTTTCAAATTGTAATGTTAATGTTGTAAAGTTCACTAAATGAATTCTCAAGGCAGTTTAGTTAAAAAGAATACCAACGCACAAAGAGTGCACATGCGAAGACGTTTGTGGTCAAGGGACTTTTGTAAAGTTCTTTCACCTTTTCCCTGGCAAAAAAGAATTTGCATTATTACTGTCTTCTCCGTGACAAGCCTAGCTTACTTCCTCTGTGGTTTTAGGAGACCTTTCTGTTGAAGCCCCGAAGTTAAACTGCCCATTCCCACTCCTTTGTGTAAAAGTTATTTGTCCTCGATTTATGGCAGCTACAGCGTGAACTTAGTTTCTTATGGCTCAATGCTTAAACGTATGACCACTGTCAACTATCAGAGATCGCTTTCTCTGAACCGAGTAGGCACTGAATCAAAAGGTAACTATAGCTTTCCTTGGCTCCGGATTCGATAATCTGGCTTAAGAGTGCAAATCAATTAAAGATGTTTAAGCAAGATAAAGATACTGTTCCATTGATGCCTATTTTTAAGAGACCTTTACAAGTTACTGTGGCGTTTTCCGCGGAAATATGTCCTTAGTTACTGACTTTAGCACTGATAGGAAAATCTGGCAAAAAAATGCGAATGAACTTAATTTGAGTTGTCACACCATGTCTCGAGCACACCGCCGCGAACCATCAACGACCTGTGCAGAGAATCTGAGTAAGAGAGTAGAAATTAATTCAACTCCACGCATTTTAGGCATCGTAATGATGAACAGTAAGGACTTTTAGATTTTTTAGACTTTTAGATATTTCGAGCAACATCAATTTGCCGTCTGTCTTCTTTGAATATCTACAAAAGTTAAAACTACCTAGCGCACAATAACGAACAACGACCAATTAGCTGTGTCTTCATTCAATGACATAGAAGTATTATGATTTGGTGGGAAGGAAAGGGATTAAGCCATCTTTTGCACATTTTTAATTCTATTGGTACTTCCCCTACAAGCTATACCCCCCAAGGCGTCACGCGGAAGATTTTGCAGATTTCAGGCAGTCATTAAGCTGTGCTTGTAAAGAACTTCGTTTAATATGGACATCGACCATCAAATACTGCACATGTAACAAGCTATTAGCCATACGATACAATCAGAATTGTCAACAGGGATAAATCTTTGCCTTTTTTACTGAAACTCATTGGGTTTTTACATTAAGTCAGAACGTCAGCTTCTTCCTAGAGGCGTGCTACAAAGGAAACAGGAAACCTATGTACTCGGGCAAGCGCATTCCATTGGAAATGTTGATTAAATCTTCCAACGACTGGGCGAGGAAGAACTTGAGAAAAGTTTTAGGCTTCAAAAGTTTAGAGCAAGTTTGAGAATCTCTAACTTACCTCAACCAACAAAGACTATCACCCTACGACCCTATACCTCTGAGCTCTCGCAGACATCACACGCGAACTTCGCTAGTGGTCGCGAGCTGGCTGCATTTACAGGCTAAGGCTTTATATCCTGGATTTCTGGTATAATCTGAGAAAATAGGAGAAAGCTTTAAAGCACACGTATTTTCTCACCGAACCATGCATCGGTTAATTACCTGAAAGTGTTTGAACAGTGAGCTATCGGAGGGAGAGGGATAGTGATTCAAATCTTTGAGGACAAAAGGGTGAACAAGAAGTCTTATTGAAAAAATTTATTAGGGCATATTTTTTACTTCAAGTATACATTATTTTGCGATAATAATTCAATGTCCTTTTTTCGGCTGAACGTGCTTTTACAATTTTGTACCCAAAGTTTAATTTTAAGATATGATCAATGTGTGTACACTACATACATGTACCATTAACTAATTTTACCTCTCGTCGTATTCTCCGCAACGAATGTCGCTTCAACAGTGATCGTCCATTTACACTGCATTTACACGATAAACATTTCTTAGAAATCGGTGTAGGGATCTCTAGGTATTTTGATATAAATTACAGACAGCCATACTGAATGAACACAAGTTTCAAGTCATAATTATCAATCTTCGGAAATGCCATGAGGTTTACGTGTTTATATAATGGATGACTTTAATGTAGTTTTAAGCGAAAGGATATCGTGACGAACTGCAAGGTAAACATTTGAGTTCTAAAGCCAAATGGTCTCGGCTATAAAAAGTTACGCAGAACATTAACTATTTCCGTTTATAACCTCGTACTATGAACTTCGATTGAGTGCGAATGAACTTGTTTGTCATCCAAAATTTGTTGTTATATTCCATCATGGCTGTTTATATGTTTACACGCAGTTAATTCTTAAAGAATCTGATTAGCTTCTTGGCATTTTCCTGTTTAATTAGTAGTGGCTTCAATGAATGCGTCGATTTTTCAAAGTAATAAACTAAGGTAACATTATAGCGTTCGTTGACAGGGTAAAATTAACCCTTTAACACTGCAATTCTCCACACTGTAATCCCGAGTTCTCGAACCCTCGTTTCTCGAAACTCCCGATCATTCGAACCGGGCAATAACTGAACTTCCCTTTCCTTGTCAAACACACATTAATCCGATTTTTCAAACCTCATGATAGTTTGCACTACTGTATATTGATTCAGTTTCTTTTCCTCCCGAAAGTTCGAATGATCGGGATTCCAATGTACAAGAACCCTCAGCTTAAGTCATTGACCACGTACTGCTGTGTAAATTCGTCATATTACGGTGTTGGGGCCCAGTCGTGTTTTTTCACATGGTTCACCCACACACTTCAGTTGACTTGACTTTTTGTTGTTCTAACGTTGACTGGCGCAGAGTAGGAAGTGACCACATTATTGATTAACCATATGATAACCAAACTGAGTTGCGAATGGTTGCATGGACATGTTTCCATAGACAACTTGAAGATTCGACGAAGGGCAAAATCTACGTAAGTTATAGTTTTGTATAGGTAGTTGATGTAAGGGCACTGCCAATTCTCGGCCAGCCCCATAATAAGGAAAACCTGCCTGCATGTGACCAAATATAGAGTTTCTTTCCTCCCAACGTAAGCTGGCCTCAAAGTCGGGCGCCATCTGTTTTTTCCACTTTGTTCTCCGATTCTGGAACCACGTTTTAATTTGAGTGTCTGTAAGATTAAGGTTTTTAGCCAAGTTGTTTCGCTCGTTGATGGTTAAATATTTCTTGTCGTGGAACATTTGTTCCAAGGATTTTAACTGGCTGCTAGTAAAAGCAGTTCTTCGCCTTCGTACTTTGTTGAAATGAAGATCATCGCGGCCTGGGGAGCCGCTAATTTCTTCCTCCCTTTCATTTTGCCCCTCAACAAATTCATCTCCCGCTACATGACACAACAACAAGAAAATAAAAATTCAAATTAGAACCGCATTACATAGTCGTAAGCAATATCCCCGGCCATCGCCAGTGGTGTAGTTACAGATTCTATACTAGGAGAAAGCTACATTTAGCCAGAAGAGGATAGCTTGAAAGACACAAACCTGCTCTGAAAGCGTCCGCGACCAGTTTATTTGGCTCACTGTCCCGCTCAGGATCTGTTGTTTTATCTAGTCTTGGGAGCGACTGCCCCAATATCGCGTTTATTGTAAACGATGCCATGTATCTGTGATTTGGACAACAATCGAACGAGTTTATATTAACGCCCACACGGCAATTCAAGCTTCAATAACGATTCCAAGCTGCTAAATATTATTACACCACATCCGGACTTGATTAATCTGTTTGACAGCCAATTAAGATAATAAATGGTGATCGTCCACTCTTTACAAAGGGGCGGTAAACGTTTGAAACAGTATAAGGGAAAGTAAAGGGTTTTGTCAGTTTTGACAAAATGCTAATTAGATCATTAAATTTTTGGCTGGCTTTTATAGTATAAGCACGACTCTATAATGGTAAGCAGATCACCGATAAGTATAATAAATTTCCGTTGGTAAAAGATTCTTCGCCAAAAAAATGATTCGACATCAGTCTTAGGAATCTTATCATGTAAAGAAGAGAAGGGGGAATTGGACATTTCTCCTGAAATTGTTGGTTTCTTTTCACTTGCGTGGAACTCTGCTAGTCTCTCAAGAACACGACGAAGACATTTGAAAATATATAAATCAGCCGTCGAAAAATACGTGCATGATTCATTACATACCACGACGGTTTAGGCAAGACCAGACAATTTCACAACAGCTTTGTTCCATGTTATTCTTTCATTTTCAGACGAAAACAAGTTAAACAGAAAACATGATTCATGTAAAATGTATCGTTGTTTCAGATCAGAAGATTATAAGCCAAGTACGCTACGCTGCTTTATTTTTCTCCGCCTAACACGTGTCGTCTGAGTTCTTGTGAACTTATAAGGGCTTTTGTTGAAATGCACGGAAATGTCTTGAACAGAAACCCTGATTCTTGCTTTATATGCCTGGAGCTCGGTTTTTTAATTCTTAAAAAAAATTCTAGTTGTGCTTTTACAGCCAGGTTTCAATATATGTCACATGAGTGAGTGTGACAAACAAATTCCCTCTTTTTCTGGCTATCGTCTGCCCTGTTCTGACAGGGCTGTTGAAATATTAAGAGCTTATTAAGATAACAGTTCCCCTGCAAAGGGTTAATTTGAAAAATACTTTGTGGAAATATAACAGCGAAATAAGACACGCTGATAATACCACACTCAGTCAGTTCTACCCCATGCTGATGGAATGAGTTTACTTCGAAGCCCGTTTCAAGTGTTAAGTAAGCAATATAAAACTAAGAGAAGTTAAGGCTAAGGATGAAAAGTGCTATTGACAACATAAAAGGAATGAATGTAACCATCTTTGAAGAGAAACATTAAGGAATTTATATTTAAACCTTGCTAATTCGATCACTCATATCGCTGGGAATCCAATTTCTTCATATTAAACTTTCTTTTTTGGTCCCAGCAAGAATTGCCGTACGTGGCGTGTTGTCCGCCTTGGCTCGGTATGGCATCCTTAACCCTTTTAAATAATTCATTAGATTATCCGCATTTCCTGGCCGAGGTTCTAATAATACTTATTCATATGTTTGTTTTCTATTCGTTTTACTTCAGCTGTTTTCTTGAAACAGTCGTTATTAAACCGTTTGAAAACCTAAAGGAAAGCCAAGTTGTTAACTCTGTAGACCTCATTCTTGGAATGAGGCGCTAGCTGTGATTGCGCACGGTTGTTGAATACTTTCACCTCGCGTATTTGTTTACAGGTCTTTGTTCGCCGAGCGATCAAGTGGTTTATTGAGAGGTTTAATAACGCATTTAGCGGTGGAAAACGATAGCTATTAGTCTGGTAATCATCAGCTGATGGATTAAGGACAAGAGTATTTTTTAAGGAATGTATATCTCCTGGAAATGGCGGACTCTCATTGGGTGATCACCTGGAGGAGAAGCCGGGGAGAGGGGGCTCCTATTCGTGACATCGTATTTTCGGGGACAAAATTCAGTCAATAATCGGGATATTATAGTCGGATGATTTTTCTATTTTGGTCCATACTGTAGTGATTATGTTTCCAATACCTTGGCTATTTGGTGAAATACTCAGATGATGCGTGCTCTTCTTCAGGAAGACAAAACATGCTAGGAACAAAATAAAAACTTGTTCGCTATAACGAGATTTCGTTATATCGAGGTTCTTTTTCAGATATTTTACTATTATTGGGTAAAGAAAATCGTTCGCAATATATAGAGGTTCGTTTTATCGAGGTTCCACTGAAGTCTTCGAGCAGTCTCTTATTCATCTCTTTTGAGTCACAGACACTCTCATATAGCCTGCGTCGTAATTAAACCCCGATTAATAACTTAACCTAGGTTTAGTTTTGTCTGTGTCGCAGGCTACTATCAGATCGACAGCAATGATTTGACAAAATTTTAGTTTTTCGCTCGCTGCGCGTGGCTCTGAGGAAAGGAGGGCGACCTCTTGCTGTCTAGAAACATACAATCGATTGTACGAAAACTGCAATTTAAGTCGAAGTCAAACCCGCGTGCTGTAGGCATTAGACACCTCCCGGTGGGTCGTTACTCCTCATAGAATGTGCGGAGAAGCACGGCACATGGATGAACTGCGGATAACCAAGGAGTTTTTTGCTGACATATAACTTTACCACTAAAGGTTTTGTTTTAATGACGGCAAGCTACCTTCTGGGTCCAGTTGTTGTCCGTACTTGACTGGAATTAAGTCGTGGTCTGCGGAGAACAGATGCGTCATCCCAGTTATCCTTATCAACCCGGAAGGAGTTTGTTTTAACCGGTATTTAAGTTCGTTGTTACTAGACTGAACAGAGAGATCGATATATTGACAAGATAAGTATAAAGTATTATGAAGGTTATTTAAATCAATATATTGCAAGGAGGGAGGAACAACATGCTAGGACTCAAATTTTCCTCATTCAGTGTCGGGATTTCTTCTCCTTCTTCATTCCGGGAATTAAAAGCAAGTCTCTACAAACGTTGTGATCATTTGTAATGTTAATTAAGTTAAATCATGATCAGATTGAAATGATCTTGTCGCCAGCGTCGACATCGAGTACTCGCAACGCATCCTCTTATAGAGGGTATAGGAGGATGACAGTATTCCCACAACGTTAGCTATTAATAGAGTTTTATTGATTTCAAAAGAATTAACTAATTTTTATCGACGTGCTAGACTATGCATTGCCTACCTCTTTGGTTAAAAGAAACTATAAATCCATTACTTTGCTACCTACAGTGACGAACTAAAGCAGAAGGATTGAAACAGACTTAATATGTTGATGCTGTAGCTATGCTGTTCAGTTTCGTCTTAATGAGGGTGCCATTGTAAAAATTCCAGAGAAAAACCCGTCCTCGCTACCCTGTGAGCAGAGTTTTCTCTCTTGCATTGCTTTTAGTATTTGCGTGGCTTATCTGTCGCGTTGTTACGAGAAACCTCTGCTCCTAGGGTACGTCTTCACTAAAGAAAAAGAAAATAGAACAAACTGAGATCGCGCTGAAATCCTATTACTATCAAAGTCGTGACAACTCAATTGCATTGAATCCATATTTTGCGGGCAGGAGAGAAACTGAAGCCGGGTACGGTTTTGATTTAGTAGATTTCTCGTCGCGACTGCTTTGACCTACTGTTTTCTTTATGTAATACTGAATGAGTCCGGAAGTTGCTCAAATCGTTGGGCAGTTTATCACTTTGCAAAACAGAACTAAAATGTCATTGATTAGCTAGAACATTTTGTTATAAAGAAAGTCTAAAAAAAAAAAAAAGGTTCACTAGCCTCCATGTCAAGCGTGGTTTCGCTACAGAGATACATGGCTGTGTTACTTGTATATATATTTCGCAAGTGTCCATGATGAAGGTTCTGATGACTGTACTATACGTATAGTACGGTAAACACCCTCATATAAGAACAAATGGTTTAAAAACATCAGGCTGAAATTTGGCCCGTAAAGCACCATATATATAAGAACTAGTTCAGCCTGATAGATAAAACATATTCTTATGTAATAAGGGAGAGGGTGTCAGAATAAGAAAGAGAAATATTTGAAAAATGTTGAAACTAATGTTGCAATTCTACTCGTTGTAAATGTCAACTACAGTAGTTTACTACTGTGACTGTTTTTTATTTTACTTATTGATTTACTGATTTATTTACTTACTCATTTATTTAAAATGAAATATACTAACTAAACCTCTGGTAACATATTAAGTGTAGTATTTCTGAAACAAAGTTTAAGAACATATTAAGAACATCTTCAGGCTGATTTTTCACTAAGCAACCGAGTAATAAGAACTTGATCAGCCTGAACCCCAAATCACGTGTTCTTTTATGCGGGTGTTTACTGCAGCTGTACAACAATACTTATCATTGTGTAACGGAAAATAAAGGTAAAGACGACAAACTAGCTATAAAAGGGCGTAGTGTTGTTTCATTCACCGGCAAACTGCAGATAAAAATTCGTCAGTGATGTTGCACTTCACTGACTTAATATGCGTTTTCCGATGCGTTTTCCTCTTTGTTTAACGGTTTTGACACATGAATATCCACCAAAAAACAACAACAAAAGATAGTTTCTGATAAACCAGCAATTGTTCTTTCAAGCCTTCATAGAAGGACAACCAGGGCAATCAATTGTTCGTGTACATCACCGTGTACCCACTCACGGTTTCAGATGACAACTCAGTAGCTGCATGAGCTGCATAAAATACGTTTCTTACTGGAATCAAACCCTTCAACAATCACAAAAACTCAGTTTTTATTGTACAATCAAAGACGACTATATCTCCTCGCCGTACCTAGTTTTAACAAGAAAAAAACATTCGAGAAAAGCATTAGTTAGATTTAGAATAAGTACTCATCAACTTAGAATTGAAACAGGTAGATACGAAAAAATCCCTCGCAATGAAAGGATATGTTACTTTTGTACAAGTAACAAAATTGAAGATAAAAATCATTTCTTACTAGATTGTAAGGCTTATTCTCAGATCAGAGACATATTTTTCTCCAAGCTAGAAAATAAAATACCTGACTTCAAATCGCTTTCACACGATACTTTAATATCTCTTCTTATGAATTCTTCTGATTATTTAATTAACTGTCAATAGAGTACTAAAGTGATGACGTCATAAAAATGACATTTCTGAAATTATGGGATTTGTCAGGATATTCTGAAAGAACAATGTCCAAGAGGCCTACTTGCCAAAAATGAGCATTTTGCGGCAAATTGTCTCTGAGATCGTAGCCCAGTTATACTCAGAAAACTCCATACAAACCCTTCTAATTTTTTTTGGGGTCGACCCAAAAAAAATTTAGAAGGGTTTGTATGGAGTTTCGTAAGCATAACTGGGCTACGATCTCAGAGACAATTTGCCCCCAAATGCTCATTTTTGGCAAGTAGGCCTTGTGGACATTGTTCTTTCAGAATATCGTGACAAATCCCATAATTTCAGAAATTTCATTTTTATGACGTCACACTTTAGTACTCTATTAGTTTCATTTATCTCGCAATGCTTTGAATTAAGAACCAAATTAGTATCAATGAATGAATGAATGAGAACTGTAACGATTTGTAATGTTTTGCACGTACTAATTAGTTGAATTAGTACTTAAATTTAGACTAATAGCTTTTGCAATACTGTAATTCCTTTATGGTCATGCAATTAAAGCATTTGGTGTTGTTGCATGATGGAGGTTTAAACTAATAAAGAAGTCGTAAATACTGAAATTTCAACGACTCTAATTATGGGTGGCTCCTTTTCTGAGAGACAGCGTTTATTTCATTTGGCGATTTAGAGGATGAACGCTGGAGGTACTGACGCTATTGCGAAGAGTAAGGAAAATCTGATTATTTGATGAGATTTTATATCACGTTTATTCATAGTCCCGACTTAGTCGACTTAAACCATATACAACTACCGTGATGGCAAACCATTGACTCCTTTACTCTGGCAACGCCAAGTAGTTTTGGAACATAGCTAGCTTAAAATCAGATCTCAAGTACTAACTTCTCGGTATCGAAGATCATTTCCCGAAAGTTTTCTGATGCCACCGTACTGCACCGTTTAAATAAAAGAGATAAGTTACTTTGTATTTTAGTTTTTGTTACCATTTCAAGGTGAGATAAACTAAGGTTAGGAGACTCGGTGGCGTAAAAAGATTGTAAAGACAACACCGCATAAGTTTCAATATATATCAGTATCATTACAGCAGCGCGGTTGACGTGAATTCTGTTCAAAGCTGCGGAAGTATAACATACCGGCCTCTCTCACGTCCCATTCGCTTCTCTAAGGGCGTTCCTCACGCAACCTAGCAGAGAAGGAGGATGTGGCGATTAATTCAACAAAGAATGTTAGACTTTTGATAACTAAAGATAGTTTATGACGTCCACCTCTCTGTTGGACACGATCAGATCATGATCATACCTTTTCATGTAATGAGCAAGCTGCCAAGATTATGAAGGGAATTCTATGCTCCCTCGCACAGTTATCAAATGAAATTATGTCTTTTTGTATTTGTGTATTGTTATCTCGTTTGTAATCTTTACATTTTTTGTGGTCCTGTCTTCAAATACTTGCCGTGATGTCCTTAGCTTTAAGCTCTTTTCCATCGTTATTGAAACTGCACCGCAGTGGCCGGGGTCACGCCTAGTGGAACCTGCTTGTGTGTTGGAAGACAACTTAATGCGCGTAAACTGTGTTACTTGTTATATTCGGGATTGACCACAAACATGTGAAACCTCTCCCCGTGGTAATCTCTTCCCGTGGTATCTGCAAAGCCTTGGTGGTCTATTAGGTACCGGCATCTGAGCCAAAATGTCCTCTTACATTCGGACATAAAATTAAGTCCATTGTTATAGATGGCCTGGTGAAGCTAAAATGAAAGACGACTTCATCCCGGAATCCAACATTTATACCCAAAGAAAAGCTAAGCTAGTTTACCCCTCGGCCGGCTGCCCTTCCGAAGACTTCCGAACGTTGCCGAAAATGTCCGAAGATGTGCCAAAGATTGAGCACTTCCGAAGCTAATTAAAAGACGACAGTTCTAGCGTACTTTGATTTTGTTAGAACACAAAAAAGGACACAAAGTCGTCATTTAACGCCTTTTTGGATTGAATTTTCATTATTTATCAGGCGTTAAAGAACAGTTTGGCCGGATTTGTGAGTCAGGCGTGCGAAATTGTCCTTAATGCGTGAGATTGATGTCTTTAGTCCAAAGGCGTGAGACTCACGCATAATGCGTGAGAGCTGGCAGGTATACGTTTGGTACCATTACTAACTGCCTCGTGGAAAGTCGCAGAAAAGAGTCAGAAAACGACTTGGCGTCAGAAGAACGGCAAGGACAACCTGTGAGTATTGGACTCGTTTAAGGTCACTGTCCGCATTCTATAGAATGTACCCCCGTTAAGGCAAGGTAAGGTCGATAGTTTTTGTCGAAATTAGTTTGACCCAGGAACTAATTAAAGTGTCTTTTTCATTATTCGCTTTATTTTGGTATGGAATCCAAAGATTGAACTATGTAGTAGGAGGTCAATCAAAGGCCTCACGTAGTCTTGTATACCTGACTCATCTCATGTCATGTTTAGTATGAGAACTCAATTAGATTATGTGATAGCCAATTAAGATAAAGCTGCTACAGACTGACATTTTGACAACAAATATGAAAGGAGCTAACTTCATCAAAATTGGATCATGGAGATGATGAAGTTCAAAAAGTGGTTATTTACGTATCCGGAAGTGTATGTTTTTTTTTTTTTTTAAAGCCTTTCATCTATTAGCTTTCTGTAATATACTCAATTAGAAAGTGAACGTGTTTTAGTTAATGTCTTGGCTTCTCATTTTTTTAACGAAGTAAATGCAACGAACTTGAGTTAATATAATTCGTGAACTGGTGGTCACTGATCCATTTATAAGAAGTCTTAAGGATTCCAGCTTCCGTTATTGGCAACATTTGCATGATATATTAAGATTATTGTTTGACCCAGTCGTGAAAAAGCCCAACAGAGTAAACACCGTGGTCAATGGAGAGGCGGCGATTATTTTGATAACGCAACCGGAACACGTACGACTGAGCAGGATGATAATCTCAATGGGCTGTTACTTGCAATCATCTAATGATTATTGTCGTTTTTCTGACAGTTGTGCTCATCATCTTTTTCAACAGGACAGCAAGAAATGCCCACACAACAACAGACCTTACAAAATAGCGAGACTGGGGGTGGAAAGGGGGGGGGGGGGGGGGGAAGGAGCTGGATTAAAAACTAAATATAAAGGGACGCGCAGACTTAAAATAAATAAACACTCAGTCACTCCTTTGATCACATTTGAAAACGCTTTCAAGGGAATATGAGCTACTTCCAGCTAATCTCCTTAAAAGGATTCTTGCAAACAAAGAGGTGATTTGTTGGCAAAGTACAGAGAGGTAATAGTGCATTTACAAGAATCGATTGTCGTCATATGAGTTAGATATCTTTTATGGATGTCAATGGACAGACCAGAGAACAGAAAAAGATATTTGCCTGTTCGTGTATTTGAGGGCTATAATGTCCTTGCGGTAGTTTACAAGCCCTCTTGTTCGTCACCACTCTCCCTCCTCTGAACAGTATATAAAGCAGACTTTGAATTTTCCAAGTCTAAAACTGTTATCAATTTTGTTTCTTCCATGTTTAAGGACAAGACTGGATTAACACATGTCGTCTTGTTCAGTTATATACACCTTTTTATTCTTTTTTTTAATTTATCCGATTCATGTACCTAAATCATGCAATTTGGCGTGTGAATTGGCGGCTAAAACGTCTAAAACGGATCAGGTGCTTTCGATCCGGGGTTCAATAACTGCAAACCACTATTACAATCAAACGAGCCGACCTGCTATAAAGGATCATAAAGCTTACACCAAAATCGAATTTCTTGCAAAGAATTAATCTCTTTTAAAGGGGAACAAAGCGCCAAGCATTCCTTGAAGTTGTCAAGTTGTTTATTCGGTCGCTAATACCTTGTAGTGTAAATAAACTACTTTTTATATCATCTTTATGTTTTCCGTCTTTGCCTTAAGCGCAGCAAGCTTACGGAAGGGTAAGTTATTTTTACATTATTTTGTCGATGCACGTTGGTTGAGGTCGTAAGGTTAGGGCAAAACCACCTGTTTGACGATGCCGACACATTTTGATAATTATGGTGCGTCATTGGATGAGGACGCGCATGACATGATATGATGAGTTAGAATAGAGGACGGCCATTTAGACCCAAAGGATGACACCGGCCCTCCGAAAGTCCAGCTCACTGATTAATTATTCATTCAGAATATTCTCTAGCTCATAACATCCTTACCTCTACATCGAATTTTTTTCAAAACGTTTGCCAGTTCCTCAGCGCAGTGTTATGGATTTTAGTACGTGAACGCCGGGAGCGTTTTTTTTTTCTTGCAGTTATTCGTCAAAAGGGCTGTTGACATCATTCGAATGTTTGCTATTTCTGCTATATCTTTGAGCCAGTATAAACCGGATTCAGGTATTTCGTCTTCTCACAACGTGTGAAATCTCCGCCACTGTTCCCGTGCTGGCCGCTGTCTTTGCGTGACGAGCTTCGTCTATCTGTTATTTGACGATTGACGTCAATCGTCAGCCTTATCGTATTATGATCAGTACCCACTTAATCAGTACCAGGTGATTCTGAAGAAACAGAAGGGGTATCTAAGTCAATCAGAAATGGAGAAATATTCTGATTGAATAGGTTGGAGTTGCAGTGGGGTTGGGTTCGGATTCTGTTATGCCACGCCGATTGAGAGTGGCACATTCCAGTGTTACGAGAGAGTTCTGCGCGGGATTATGCAACATCCTGGCATAAGTGATGATTATCTGAGCGGACTGTAAATAAGAATAGTCACTGACTGGAAGTTATAAAAACATCCGTTAAATGTTTACTCTTGACGCCATGCTTAATGATCATTGCCGTCATATCATAAAATAGGCCCTTTTGGCACTAATCCGGATTAGTTAGACTTTCGTCTTTACTAAATTATTATTTTGGGGAAGGAAATCTGAATTTTTGGAAGACATTCTCAAGGGTTAGTAAATTTGAAAACGCTGACTTGTGACTCTTTTAATCACGTGGACGGCGGAAAGCAAAAGGTATTTTGAGATTTTTGACTGAAAATGCTGATATCATGTAACGGCCATATTACCTTTGACCTCAAATATAATGTGCGCTTGCTTTCAGGAGAAGCCCTAAGTCTTAGACAATTTTGAGATCCGGGTGGTATTGCAGATAGTATTTCCAGATATCTCGTACGTTTTGTTAACACAAAGTCTTAATAAGACAGTTTTAATACTTAATTAAAAAAGTTCAGTGAAAGATTGGCCTGTTCATAGTAAACCTTATACAATGGATGAGCGGCCTATATTTTCACAAAACTAACCCTTGCGGAATTGGGCCAATATCAGTGGCCAATATGGCTTCCTGCATGAGTCTTTCAAGTGACGCCTACATAGTCTGCGAGCATCTCACCGCCCACCATTTTCCCCGAGAGCGTGCCCCAAGGCTACTGCGGATGATACCGAGCGGCTAATACATCATATGTGACAGAAATATGAGAGCCCTTAGGCGTACAGTTACCCAGCAATCGAGGAACTGGACCATTATGAAGCACTTGGGTTTTCAGGTAGATTTTTATATATTGAACAATGAATGAATGAGGCTGAATATCTTATGAAAAATTATGAAGAACAAGCCGAGGGTGTTATCCGTCGAGGCCGTAGGCGAATTCAATAATTGTTTTATTATTCATTGAAAAATAATTTCAAGTTTAAAAACATATAGAGCTAAAACAAGGTTACCTGCATCGATGTTAAGTTTATCTTCGATAGTTTACGTTTAGGTTTGTCCAGCTCCGCAAATATTCTCTAAATAGCAGATGTCGCCCTCCGAGTTGTCTTCTTGCTGTTTTTGCTATGTTTTTAGCCATTATTTCGCCTAGTTCCAGCTGTAGTTCTTACTCTTGAAACGAGTGAAGTGTCCGCCATTTTAGTTTTTACAACGAAAACAACTCAATCTCGCCCCCAGGTCTTCTCGGTTAACGATGCATTAACCTGTAGAAGGCTGCATTTTTGACGTCACTTCCTCGTTAAACACAAAATTCTTCCAAATTTGGTCATCAGTAACTGGTTACGGTGAATTATGCGTGTGCTTTTAGCCAATCAGAATTAGGGAAATATTTTGAATGAACAATAAATATCAGGAGCCCATTTGTAATTAGTAGCTTCCTAAGCTAAGCAGGCGTTTTTAGTGGATTTCCTCCCTCCCCCTAAAAATACGGCCTGCAAGAGAGGCTCTTTGTTTGAGTACCTCGGTATCGTTTTCCGAACATTGCCTAGTCCCTGTAAGGCGTTTTCCCAGTCCCTCTTGGTCAATTCGTTTCGTTGACGTATCCGAGGCGAACGGACAGGAAACGCCCCCCCCCCCCCCCCCCCCACATTTTCGCATGGACTACGTGACCCGAAACGCCTTGATCGCGAGGAAAAATGAGGCCTAGGGACAAGGTAATTCCGAACAATCACTTCAAACGCATCGGAAACTTTTTCAAGGCAGGGACCCTTTTCCCGAAAGAACCGGTAATTTTTGGGGCCCGAATTCAAGTTTTCAAATCAAAGTCTAAGGCTAAAAAGAGCGGTTCCTAGCTAACTCCCTAACCAGACCATATTTTGTTTTGGTAGATTGGATTTATCATGTTAACGGATCGATTTGTTGCCTGCGATTTGTGTTTCTAAATGAAAACAACAATACCTTTCGGGCACGTTAATTGGGCTGATTTAGCAACAGAACGGGAACGTCAGCAGACAACGGCGCGCGCAAATCAAACAACTAGCTTGACCATTGGCAGAGCGGCAAATTAGGCACCGGAAGTCGTGTTTAGTCCTTTCCGCGCGTTTTCCCGTCGCCAACTAACGTTCCCGTCCTGTTGCTAATGAGCCTTGGCTAATAGTGATGTCGGGACTTTCGATAAACGGTCCCCCGTGGTCGAGAAAAAAGGTTCTCTTTTTGCCCCATTTAAGGGAGTCCGGATTCCGGTATCCTTGAAACGATTTTCCTCGTGGGATATAGATCTGGAATCCTGGGCTTTGGAATCCAAAGTACAGTTCAAGGAATCCCAGACTGGAATCCAGAATCCAAGTTCCACTGACAAAGACTGGAGTCTAGTACCTGGAATCCGGAATCCACATGGTGTAGAATCCAGAATCCAAGACTGTTAAGTCTTGGATTCTCTTACATTACAGGGGCGAGTCTTTTCTGGCCCTTCTCTCGATCATTTCGTTAAAATTTAAAAATTGACACCCGAAAACCGAAACTCAATCCCTGAAACAGTTAACACAAGAAACTCAAGACTCTCTTGACGTGATTCTCTTGAAATCAACAGAGAAACCGTCTTCGTTTTGATAAAAATCCCTTTCAAGAACAGGGAAAGAAAGACACAGATTCACAGGTAAAGGATTTCGGTTTCATTTTATTGAAATATATAAGATAAACCGCACAAGCTCGTGCAATATATAAGGCGTAAATGTGGTGATCATGAGTCTGAAACTTTAGAACCATCAGCTGTCGAATCAGGTTAGGACGTAATTTCTGTAAAGAACTTCCTCAATGCAAAGAACAAGCCCTGTTGTTGCTCGCATGTGACGTCGGGCATCTCGAGGCATCGGCGACTTATTAGTAGTTTGTGATTTATGATTTCTCTTCACAAGTCTGTTTTTAGAACCATTTCCTTGTATTATAGCTCTGTTAATTGAGTTCGCTTTGGTTGATGACTAGCAGGTGACTGTACTCTGGTCTAAACGAGTACCCCTTAGCCTAAATGCCCTGAGGGCCTATATATAAGATGGCTAACGTCACGATTTTTCCAACAATTAACTTCTTTTGTCTTTTATACTATATCATGTTTTATTTTAAGACCACCATAAAAATGGGCAAAGTGGCAAATGTTGGTTTTAGAACAACTGACGGACAAGTTTGCTCAGTTCACTTTTTCAAACAAGCCTCTACTGTTAATCTTACTGGCGATTGTGGTAACAAATGTCTCTTTTCTCAAGGAGATTCGGAAATTTAGAATTTATTTACTTAACCATTTTACCGCAACAGCGCGTGGCGTCAATTACTTTAGGTCTGCCATGGGCCCTTCCCCCATGAGAGATAGACCACCTCACCGAGGACTACGTCGGCTACTCTTTACGAACGGTGGATAGGTTCTGTAACGTCCCACATAATTTGTATTTGCAAGGGTTGTGAGACAGGACCTTATCCGAGAATTGGACTAGAACTGTGTCTAACCATTTGCAGATGTCTTTACAAAGGCATCACTTTCTCCTCCGGTTATTTAGATATAAGACTTTGGTTGCTGGTCTATCCGGGATTTGAACCAGTGGCCTCCCGCCCGGCCCGCTCGGTAAACCGGCGTTTATCCAATTGAGCTAACAGGGCCGTAACACTGAACAAAATTTATAATTACAATCAGAATCCTTTTCATAATAAACCTGTGGTCTTCTAAGTGCCCGTTTTCCTTGTATCGCTACTATTGTAGTATTTGGTGAGTATTTAACAAAGGGAGGAGGGTGGGGTGGGGACGCTTATTCGAGAGGGACGCTTGTTTTATATTATGGCTTAGGCAAGGGTGGGCGCTTATTCGAAGAAGACGGCCGTATTAGAACGCGAGCGCTTATTCGAGGAAATACATTACAACAATTTGAACAGACTCCTGGAAGTATTATACCCGAAACTATTGCCGATGAACATCGGCTGGGCTGCAAGGTGCTTTAGTTCCCCTCGATTTTTCCAAACGCAAGTTTTCCATTTGTCTGTTACTAACTTCAACACGTTTCGTTTAACCACCCAAACGGTGTCTAAAATATGACTAACATATCAAAGTTCATAAGGCAAGTTTTTATCGGTGATTTAGTTATACTATGTTACGTTAAAGCAGGAGCCTATGATAAGGGCTCCTTGTTCAAATTCTTTTTAATCATCTTTCATCTTATAATTGATTTTGGCGAGATGACATATATTCGTAGTGGAACATCATACCAATTGATATTCCCTTTATCTGTTACGTTTCCTAGAAGAAATACCAATGGAATGCTAATTATAAACTGACTGTCACTTATTGAAGATCTTTGCTTAATCAAATTTTTAAATCTAGGACAAACGTGGGGCGGGGGTGAGGGGTGGTTTAGCACGTTAGACTTACCTTGGTCCCTCGGTGAAATTCTAAGGTTTCTGTCCTAGCCATAACAGTACGTGCTATTTCCTTGCTCAACATTTGTCTCTCCCTACCCAAAGATGTACAAATGGGTACGTACCAATGACGTATTTATCTGTTTTAAGGGGGAATCAGTGAGTATATTTTAAATCTAGGACAAACGTGGGGCGGGGGTGAGGGGTGGTTTAGCACGTTAGACTTACCTCGGTCCCTCGGTGAAATTCTAAGGTTTCTGTCCTAGCCATAACAGTACGTGCTATTTCCTTGCTCAACATTTGTCTCTCCCTACCCAAAGATGTACAAATGGGTACGTACCAATGACGTATTTATCTGTTTTAAGGGGGAAACAGTGAGTATATGTTCTTCCTTATACTCCCATACGGCTCTTGTCCCATATGCATAAATAGGCACTTCCGCGTTATTAGGCTCGATTACCAGCCGCTAGCTGTTCGGGAAAATGAGCCCGCACTAGACCGAACCCGGGAGAAGACAGTAATCGAGCATACACGTAATGTGATAGAGCCAAGCTTTGAAGAGAGCACAATCTAAATGATTCACTCTCGAGCCAAGCAAAGACATGATGTGTCTCACCCTTGTTCCCAATGGTCCACGACAAGTTCGGATTAGAGGTGACGTCACTGCATGGTCATGCTCGTTGGGAGGAGTGGAGAGGAGAAGTGTGACATCACGTCACCATGGCAGCAAAATTTCTGGATCTCAACAATTTTTTACTGCAATTTGCATTGTCGAACGATGGAAGAAAAGTATGGGCTGGAAAAGCTCTACTTTTTAAAAAGGGAGATTAATATTTCGGCTAACAAAATTAGCCTTCCTCAGGGCCAGAGCTATACCGAGAGAAAATATCTTTTGACGGCCATTTTACGCTTTGCGTGGACCTCTGCATTCAAACAGTTTTTCCTATTTAAGTCATTCAGTGCAAAATCTGCAATGAGAATGACAACGACAAGGTGGCATGGAGTGACATGACGATTTCGTGTTTTATCATTTAATGCTTTTTCTGAAATTTTTAAGGCTCCTAAATTCGGCATAGGATTTTTAGGGTTAATTTTGGGTCCAGGGATTTATTTGAATTTTGTTGGAAGCCTACTGGGACTTTATTGGGTTATGATTTATGCCTCCATTCGATCATTCCCGTCTCTTAAAGTTCGGAGTACCCCCCTTGGGCTAAGCAACATTGGAGGCGTATGGAAGGGAGAGGGTGAGGTAGCCGGTGGGGGGAGGGGGAGGGGGCTATGTGACCGTTAAGTTAGGTGTCCTTGATGGAGTCCCCCTTTTTGACCCTTTCAATCTTCCACCGAGTCAAAAATAAATGCAAGGGTTGAAGTTTTAACTTCCAGTCTGCGGATCAAAACTAACGGTTTAATTTCGCAATTGGTGACATTTTTACACAATGGAATTTGGAATTATATTATAAATTCGATTTTGGTCATACCTAGGAACGTTGGTCGTAACTTGCGGTTGATATTATTTTTGAAAATGTAATTGCAGACTTAAGGGAAGACATTTTTATTGATGAAGCCGGAGCATGATGAGAATATTATGAAAATTGACAATGCCTGTCTTACAATTTTACGAAAATGTTCCCTTCTTAGTGATATCACTGCAGCTCCTTATAATTTTAAGGCTGGATTTCACAATCATTCAAGCAATCGCATCCCTTTTGTTCCAACTCATGAACCACAAAAAGACCCCAGCTATCCTTGTATAAACATCGAGAATTTATGGTAATTGAAAACATATTAGTTAAATTGCTGTATAACAGCGAATAAAGCCGTTTGAAAGAGATGGCACTGAGCTTAACGTAGCAGGCGGTGGGAGTAACTAGAGCTTGATCAAAGGACCAAGGAATTTGCCATCCTGTGAGATAAAGGAAAACGCTGTTTACCGACTTTTAAGTGATTAAAAGTAGACATTGTACGGCTTTTAACTATGAGTCGTATTAGAGGAAAAGCAAACAAACATTAAATTTGAATTATCTTCATATTTTTGAACATTTTCTAAGAAGCGATTGAAAAGTGCCACGCGCAATCACTTGTTTATTTTACTTACACATGACTATTTTATTACTCCATTTAAAGTCGTGACTTCTCACGTGAAAATATAAAAACCCAAAAGGCACAAGGTTTTGGGATTTATTTACCTAAATACTGCTCTGAAGGAATATGCTATACCCATTATGATTCCTTACATACTTTAGCCATTTAGAAAACTTATACATTTGTTAAAATAGAGTATTAAATGTCGCCAAGTACCATTTTTACTACCCGATTGTCAAGTAAGTACCCCAGGTGTAATACCGATTAACGTTTGATAGTGAGACATCTGTCTTTTTATTTGCCTAAATCGATTCGATTTTTATGGTTTCCTGTGAGGATTATAAATATTCGAACAGAAAAAATAATTGGAAGATGTAGGGTACGGTAGATTTTAAAACAAATCTGCGACCCGCAAGAAAGACTCGTTTGTAACATCTGTCTCGTTGTATTGAATTGAAAGTCTTTTTTACAGTCATTTTCTTCCCCATTTTGCAAACCTTTGCCGCTTAAGCGCCGACGTTTTATTAGTGAATAGGAAATCTCAATAGGAACCATTTAGGTATTTCCGCAAATAAATTAACAGCACATTTAAGTTTCAATGTAAATTAAAGTTTCAGCACTTTGAGCCATTTGTCACAGAAACCAAGCTGGTCACCACAATAACGCTTTGTAATGAGATAGTCTTATCGCGGGATAAACGCCGCTTAGCCTAGCGATCCTGGCCTAGTGATGCTGATAAATTTTTGATAAAAATTCTAAATCTATGCGAATGATGCCTGTGTCAGGTGACCGCCCACAACTTTCAGTGCTTAGCCTTATCTAAGGATCTAGTCGTGTTTAAAGAAAGTTGCCTTTATCTGATCGTTTGTTTCAACTTTGGCTCGCTGTTAAAACATGTGGCTTTTGTGTGATTTCCTCGTGAAAGATTGGCCCCCGGGCTAGCTTAATGGCTGGATTTGTTTGTCGTGGGGTAATATGCATCTCTACAAGAATGTCCTCAATCAAGTTGGTCTGTTAGCGATGTAAAAGAGAGTTGAAGGTATATACAGGAACTATAGAGTTCTTCACTGTCCTGTTTATAATTAGCTCTCTGAGATTTTGGAACGCGTTTGTTATTGAATGTCCCCATCCGATTTGACCATCCTTTGGCTCCAGGATATAATTGAGCATAAATATAGTCGGAATATTTTCACAGCAAGATATTTTCCGTGATATTAGATCATATATATTTTTATTTTGTGCAATGTGCGTTCAATTATTTCGCCAATCAACTTGAGGAAATCTTGAGCAAAATACTCAAGCCAGTCAACTTTTCATTTTAAACGGAGTAACACTGTTTGACTAGAGTACGAAGTACACGCAGGTAAGAAAAATAATGTTAACGTGTTAATGGGAAAGCACTTATCTTATCCCCTAATATCCAATCACACGATATCATTATCTTTTGAAACTAAGATTAAATTGTCGTCAACAACAAGAGTACGTCGTTAAACTGTCAAGGGTCGATGGTTTGAGCTGGCCCAAAAGTTAAAGTGACTTTATCATCTTCAGCATGTCATAAATTACACTGGAGGAACTGACCGAATTGAGCCCAGAGTTCAACAGTGGTAAAACGTCCTTTAGAGCTTTTAAAGCGGGTTCGGTCTACGCGTTGTAGCTCGTTGTCTTCAAATGGAGCTTAAGTGGGAGGGAATGAATCTCAGATGAGACAAGAGGGAACTGTTTTTTTTATCAGCTCGACTTTATCGATAATATCAGGTCTTGTTTCCTGATATTAAATATTGGATTTAAGGATACAGGTTATGATTAGATAAACTGAGTTCAGTGACGTTTCTATTAGTGATGAATCAACAGATGTAGGTATAAACCTCCGCGTTCCTCTTACCACAGCTGATTCGTTGCCTTTACTGTATTCTCATTGTGGCCAATGGTAAAACCGTGAAGAAAACAGTTTCAAAATTAAACCATGATAATATTACGTAATGGCTTCCTATTAGCGATACCATAAGATTTCGTCCAAAGACTCGAGACCTATAGAGGTGAACTAAATTCTGTGTAACCCAGGCATTTCAAGGAAATGGCACTATATAAATATAAAGTTATTGTTATAATTGTTACTTTTATTCCCTTCTTTTTTACTAAAAAGAAAACATTTATTGCTTAGTGTGCTTTAACTGAATATTAACATCTACTGAAAATCAGCGTTGTAACATTTCTATGCCATTACCACTAAAATGCGGTAAATTCCGATTGATGAAGAAATCGTTACTTTCACGTTTTAGTGCTCAGCCTTAAGATAATGGAACAAGCCAATTCCGCAAATTTCACCATCGCTGCATTGCTGGGTTCAGCCAGGCCTCAGCAAGCACTTATTAGGGACGCGGATGCGATTCATGAGAGGCTTCACGAAGCACAGCGTAATCGTCTTCATTCACTGATGGGAAGCGATGAAGAAGAAGACCAGGAGTCGCAAATCCCAGGTAACATTTCTGTTTATAGTGTTTAGGATCGACAAATACTAATAGGAAAATAGCGCTTAACAACCCTGACTGTCTGCATGTAACCTTGTAAAAAGTTGCCTTTTCGAGGCCAGTTTTCATTTCTCCAGAGACGTAACTACAACTGAGGAACTCAACGGCATGTCAGTACGAGCTATTACAACCAGTAGTTTGGAGATTGTTACCAAAAAAAATTACACCTGACGACGTCGCCACAAATAACTGATTTCTTTAATTGTGTAGTAGGAATTCATTTATCAAAGTGTACTAAACATTTTGGTAGCTAACTAAACATATGTTTTTCAGTGATCTTGACGGAACCGGTAGGCGAGGTTTTGCAACGAAACACACCTTATAAGAAAAAACGTACTCTTGAATTATTAGGCTTTCTCAAATCCAGCCAATTTACCCAACTAATAATTTCTTTTTATATTACTTTATAATATCAACTGAAAAGAAATTTGTCTACTAAGATACAGAGCGTATTATGTGTTTGTGGAAGAAAGTGCGGGATTGAGGGTGTGGGCCGATGCAGTTTTAAATTTGCTTTTTTTTGAACTAATGTCCCACTCACACCAACTAAACATGTTTAATTAAAGCAGGTTTTAAAAAATGAAAAACGTGCACTGAAAACATTTACACACAGGATTCAAATGAACTTAACCATGCACATAATGCAGTTTTTCTACATAATTTGTAATAGCCAAAAGTCAGTAGCAGCTTTTACGAGGGAAATTGTTCAGTTAAAACTGTGTTTAACTACACAGCTTTTTAACATGTTTAAATGGGGTATAACACAGCAACATGACTTATGAAAATACCTTGCATTTCTAGCGACATATTTTTGAAAAAATAACAAAATGGCTTTGATCATGAAAACATAAATTTAAGTTCTGTAATAATAGCAACAAAAGAAATCTCGACGCCGTTTTCTGAAGCCGTCAACTGCGGTTATCGGTCTACAATAACGGCTCTGAAAGTTAGAGTAATTACTTACCGTTATTGATAACCGTATTATTCAACAGTATTATATAAAATTGTAAAGCTATTTGGAAAAACTACAAAGATTGGTAACTGCTAGTGATCTCCACACCGTCCGTATGAAAAGGGTGTGGTTGGAAGTGTTGGAATGGCATCTATTTGTTAAATTTTCTTTCATCTCTAACTAACCTTTTAACCAGCAGCTTAGCTATTTAAAAAGTTGAACTGTTTTTCTTTATGAATTTAATGATTTATTAATGTCTAAAAACCCAGTCAACGGTCCTGAATAACACTGCAAATTAACATCACGGTATTTCTTTAGAATACATTTTAGCCCCAGTATAGTCTGTCCACTAATCATCTATGAATCGTCCACCCTTAAAACGATTTCAGCAGGGACTTTTTACGACCTAACAATGTTCAAATTCATTTTATCTCAGTGACTAATAATCGAGCAGTGGCATCCAAAGGAGAAAACACTCGCGACTCAAAAACGGCAAGAAAGCCACCGAAAACAAGACGAAAGAGGACAGCATTTACAAGTTTTCAGCTGAAATGCCTGGAAGAAAAGTTTATGATGAACAAATATCTGACAATTGCCGAGAGAGACATGTTAGCAAAATCACTTCAACTCAGTAACAAGCAAGTAAAAACTTGGTTTCAAAATCGTCGAACAAAGTGGAAGCGAGAAAACGTTGGAGAAGCGATACATTTGGCTTATGAAATACAGAGAAGTGGTATTGGACCTTACCACCCTCCTTGGGTTCCCTTATGTCATTGCCCACCCCCACCCCCACCAGTGTACAGAATAAACACTATGTACCCGTGCCCTACTCCAACTTTTATTCCACCTCATGGAACACCATAAATCAAAATTACAAATGCATCTTTGGTTTTGTCTAACAGTTGAGGCTTGATTTAGCTGCAATTGTATTCTCACGGTACAGACAAGCCAGTGGCAAAGGAACTGGTTCTATCAATGAGGGCTGGCCAGTTCAACTCCTGCACTTTCTCACGGTCATAAAATGTAAATCATATTTTGCAGATAGCTATTTGAAAACTGAACGATCCGGCCTCCCGATTAATAGCGTGAGAACCGTAGTCTACTGAGGACAGAATTTAGGGTGTTGTGATAAATAGCTATTAATTACTGTCAGAACATAAGCTCTTTTGCTTTGCCGCCAATAGGGATATAAAATCCAATTGCACGAAACACATGCATAGAATAAGAAATGTGCTTCTGTGTGTTCTCAGCTCAATGTGGGAACGTGGGTCTCAGTGTTATTAAATCAACCGCAGATATGCTATTTTCATGGTTAGTTTTTGAAAAGTAGACCAACCCTTACAATGGGGAGACTGACTATAGAACTTAGACTTAGATAATTGGTCAGCCAAGGGTTTGCATGGGGTATAGGTATATACTGAGCTCTTTTTAATCGGGTATACAGTTGTTTTTACATTACACAAACTCAGTTAAGTAATGAACTGGACTTATTCTAATGATTTTTCGCATGAGCTTATTGGCGAAGGCACGAGCGAATGTATAACTGGTAGTCATATCAACTAGTTGCAAATATTTTGTCATAGTTACATTACAGATAGTATAAAGTAGGCTGTTAAAATTGATACTGTAGCAAATTCCTCAAGTTTTGTGCGTGGTAAATGTGACAGTAACGAGGCTCTTTAACCCTTTAAGGACGCTGTAATTGGAATCGCGCTAAATTAAACAAAAGCGGTGTTTGCTTGCTTTGGTCAAACCGCAGTTGTGGAAAGATAAATGGATATCTTGCTCATAAATGGCAAGTATTAATAGCAGATAAACGTCAGTGTCATAAACAACTTTGACACTTTAAAAAATAGATTTTTATCCCCTGGAAAGGGATTTACCAGCTGGGTAGCAAGAACTTGGGTACTTCACTACCTAACTGGGCCAAGAGACACGGAAATCCGATTAATAAACCGAAAAAGGAACCAATATGGGTTCCTATCCTCTGACCGAAATCCTTTTCAAATAAAATCTTTCCTCTTTTAACTGTGCTAAGTGTCAGTTTTCTTTCCTTTTTGGACTCGAGGCAGCGTCATTGATTACCGGCTCTTCAGGCTTGGTAATACTTGCTGCTTTTCTTTTGAGGGAGCAATGGCAGCTACATATTTAATTGAATGGTAATTTCGCCTAATTCCTCCTCGGCAGGTTGTTTTAAAACATCTTCAGTTTCATGCAGTCGATATCCATAGTGATTAGATCCTTAAGGTCGACAAATATCGTCATATGAATTGCACCTTATACCGGATATCAATAACTCACTAAAAAGGAAATTGCAAAGAAAAAAGGTAGCAAAACTAAAAGAGTAAAAAAAGTTTGTTTAAGAGGCTTTTGTCGCTGAGATATTGCTGTTGAAGGATAATTCCGTGCTGTCATTACCTAGTGCCAGTCTCCCTTATTAGAGCCTATACCCGGCCGACCCATACACAAATGCTCCTGTAGATCGAGTGACGAGCTTCATGCACGCATCAAGACTTGACAAAACTGACCCAACCCTTTTAATTTTCACTCCATGTGCATCCTCGTCTTTCGTAGCATTACAGACCATGAGACAAAGGTTCAATGCCTAACATAGTCTTTCATTGTGAAAGGTTTGAACCCAGGAGTCATTTCATAAGCAGGTTGAGTACGATCGTCCGGGTGAAAATAGTCCTGAATAGGACTGTTGTTGTTGCCAGTAACTGACGTTTCCACAACCTGTGCGGTACTCATGCACCTCAAAAAAAAAACTGAAACATTATTTTTCTGGAATTCAATACAAGACACGTTTTCGCTTTTAAAAAAGAATTAGCATAGCCCCTTTAAAATCGCCCCCTCGATGAAAACGGACCGATGTAAATAATCTCAAAAAACAGCAGAAACCATATACCTTCACACAATAAACCTGTAAGTTCATTTTACTCGCTGCATGTGGTCACAATAATTGTAGACACCTTGTTCTTTGGAACGGATTTGATGTTAAAGAGAACAAGCGATATGGGTAGACATTAACATGCCCTGAAGGCTACTCCCCGTATAATGGCCCAAACTGGGAGGTTCCGCCAGAAAGGGGTATCTGTTTTCCTTTTTCAGGCTCCAGGTATATGAAAGGGTAGGGACTTCACTTGTAGAAGTACATGAAAGGGTAGAGAAATCTGTCGTTTTGGTCTGTAAAAAGGTGCAAAAGGGTTAGCAGATGAATTTTGTCTCTGAATGAGTCGAGAAAGCGTTCTGGTTTTGTGATTAATTAATATTTTACAGACGGTGCATTTACAGCAGTTAAGGGATGCAAAGTTGTAAACTACTGTAAGTATGTGAAATGACTGCCATTCGTTGATAGAGGGTGAACGAAAGGGTTACCTTTTTGGAAAGGGTTAGGGGTTGGATCTCGGGGCGGAGCCTCCCCTTATAAGACTATTTTTAGTTCCCAAATTCATGTCCTTGCCCTTATGTCCTCTTGGCGTCAATCGCGAAAAGATATTTACTTTCAGGTTGGTGGATGAAATCCTACGCACGCATAATATTCAGATGAATCCTCTTACTCGCGCCCGATGACCTCTGGCCCTTCGGCCCTCCCAATACGTGTTTCGTGAACATCAGATCCGTTCCAAGAACCGTGCTACCAGGATTGTGGCCACACCAGCGGATATTCAACTCTATTGGAGTTGGCCGGTTTTAATGGAGTAGTTTTGTGGTTTTGTGTTTGGTGGTGTTGTTGTTATTGTCACGTTTTGTTTTGTTTTGTTCACATTCAATTTCCATGAAGGCTGATTTTTTAGTACTTTATTTCTACCTTTAAGATGGGATTTTACATTGTTAAGTTGAGCTCCCTTGGTTCTCAGTGTAACGTGTCCCTATCTGGTTAAGCCAGTTTGCGTAACACGGCACGTGAATCAAAATTTATTAAAGGGGCAAGAACTTTCGTTAAATTGTGCTGGCGCTAGAATCATGAGCACAACTAAAAATGAATTGGCCGGACGATAAACGTGTGACCATCAGCTTGTTTCGTTTGATCGATATGAAGTTAGCAATTTCCATTCTCTCTTAGAAACTACACTCTAGTAGTGAGTGTACGTATAGGAAACACGCGCCAACTGCTGAGCTAAATTTGAAATTTCTCGACCACTTTCCACATTTTACACTTCAGGAGAATTAAACGTTAACGTATGAAATTTCATTCTCAAGACTGATTATACAGCCCAGCACCTATCCAACAGATCCATCTCTGATTGGCTCACTGCGCGGGAACAACAGAACACACGACATAAGGCTGTTTTCAAAAAAAAATGTCATGTTTGCGTTATGTACAGTACTATTTCGCACCGATATGAAACACTACTTGGTTATTTCAGTAGCTATAGTCAACTAACCTTTGAGCCCCTCTGCGGGTATTTTCATTATGACCTGAAAAGGTATAGTGTGCTATCTACCTTCGATTCGTCCGCGGATGTTTTCAAAGTATCAAGCATGCAGACGAGAAACAAAGCGGGGACAAAACAGACCAGTCATAGGGTTGCTTTGTACACTTGGGTAGGGAAACACCCCTAGCAAGGCACCACGGACTAACTAGAGAGCCGCTTTGGAACGGCAGTGCTCAGGTCAACTGTACTCGAATCAGATTTTCCTTGTCTGATTTTAGGGAAGGAGAACGTAACAGGGTTTTCTAAGCATGCGCTCAGCAGTCTTGCTCAGCACGGTTAAATGTAACAAAATATTATGTTCTGGTCTTTTGCAGCCAAACGCATTCATTACCAGGGCCCTTCCCTCAGAACGACGATAGCGAGGGCAGCGAAAACGTCACTTTTAAAATGAACGCGTTTTTTCAAACTTTGTCGCGTTTATTCATATTCGCTGAAAATATCAAATGTAGGCGAATTTCCCTTTGAGGAGTTGATTTCATGGGGACTTGTACTGTGTTCAGGAAGGTTTAGAAAAAGAATGAAAAATTCGTTCGAATATTTACGCCCCCTATAACAGGTTAAATTTGGCATTTTCAAGTCGTAGTCGTGCAGAGAATGCAACAAAAAGGCGTGATGCACCCCCGGGGAATGCACCCGAAGCTGTTGGTTTGCTAACCTAAACCTATAGATGGCTTTCACAGTGACGTCATCAACTTGTAAAGCCAAAATAGCGAAATTTTAAGAATTCTTATTTACACTAGGTTGAAGATTAACAAAAATCAAATCTTTGTACAAGTTTTCATTCCCGTAGCATGTTTCATTTCGAAAATACAGCAACTTGAACTTCCGAGTTTTCACAGTGCGTGACACCAAAATAGGAATGCTGACTCGTTGAAAAAAAGTATCTCCTCTTGATTTTCAGCAGTCAGCTGAGCAGTATAACCATTCCAAGTATTAGAGGATATTTTATGCGCACGTATGCTAATTCTCGAGTGAAAAGAAGGAGCTTTTATACAAAAAGTGTACTCCATTGTTGATTTTCCGCGGCCACATTGGTGCGCCAAATCTGTGCACCAATATGGCGTCTCCATACAAAGCTCTACAAAGGTGCGGGAAACGTTTCGGCAAATATAATTCTGAAACTGTGAGCCACAAAGACCTAAGACTTTGACAAATTGTTTAAAAATTAGTCTTTCATAACATTTCATTTTCTTCACTTCTGCCACTGGACAGTTTCCAATTTATTTTGTTGTTGCGTGACAGTGAAAACGATCTATTGTTTTTTTGACGTTCTTGTCGCCGTTGCCAGCTCCCAAAGAGAGGGGTCGGAAAAGGTCCAGCATCAGCAAGGTCACTCTTCCCAACAGACACCCACAAAACTTAGGTGCAATAAATTAGCGATGCATGGAATGTGACTTCAAAGGTTAACCCTCGGACGTACACGCACATTCATACCCCCACCGTGGTACAAGGGGGGGGAGGGGAGGTGGAACCCTTCCCCAGAGTTTTTAATTTGTTGCAGTATTTCGAAACGATTTTGCCTTAAGTAGAAAGCCTTTGATCTTCCGCCAACAAGACGAGGTATATTTTATGGTGGTGGCGCTGCTGGAGGTCTGTGACGTCACCAACAATGGTAGCCATCTTGGCTACCATCTTGGATTTTACCAAGAATTAGAAATCAGGTTAAAATCGCGATAAATGGTCATCCACAAGCTTTTACTTTTATTGTTGAAAAAAGTTGAAAAAACATGCATTTTCAATCAAAAATGGCTTGACCACCTGCTACTTATGACGTTATGTCTCGTAACCATAGTAAATAACCATCACTAAACTTGTCTCAAAACGTGCGCGAAGGAACCCTCCTTGTACCCCTTCCACTCCTCGTACGTCCAAGGGTTAAGTTGTGACATAAGTAATACAATGGAACCTCGATACAACAAAGTTCTCGGTAAAACGAAGGGAAGACGAAGGCAATTTTCTTTACCTCACTAACATTCACACAAGCTATACTTTTAGTCGTAGCGATTTTTCTCGCCGATGCAGATATTCTTACGTGAAAATGTGCTTATCCGACTTGCGTCTTCTATAAATTCATCTATTCCAGTGAGCTGACAGGGTAGTTAACTAGAAGCCTCTCAAGAAGAAACACCACTTTGCAAACTACGAGCCTTTAAAACAATAGATTCTTGAGTTGAAGTAAAGGAAACATTCCATGAAATAGTTCATGAATAACGCAAAAAGTTTTACTTAATATCCTGAACCTAAGGATTTTTGTTCACTTTGCAGCGCGTACATGGAGCGGGATCAAGAAAGCAAAAAATTAAAGCCAAAAGCCGAATGGAGTTCTCCCGAAATTTCGTGAGGGAATAAGCCATGGTGCCATTTTCACGGGATTTAATGAAGGAATAGAAATTCGTTACATTGTCTGGTCCGTTAGAAAATTTTAAAGAAATGAGCTATTAGGGATTAAAACAAGACCGGAAAGGTGCCAAAGGACCTCCAGGTGCAAATATGACGGTTAACGATTTCAGGATATGTCCCGCGTGATTGGCTCCCAGCCCAAAGGGTTCTTCAATCCGGCCACTCATTACGGGAACAAGTTAATCAGCTTATCCCAATCTCAAACATAAGGTGTGTTTCTTTAGGCGAATTAAAAAACACATTTTTGATCCTAGATTTGTCAGCTTTCGAAATTCGAAATTAGATCATATATAAACTCCTTAACATTTCGCAAACGGTTGCAATATGCGGTCTCTCAAGAAATGGTGTGATTACGGTTTTATAAGATGGCATACTGGTGTAGAGAATGATCCGGCGATTCCTAACGGTAAGGCGCATAAATAGGGATCATAATAAAGCGCGTAAGAGTTGAAAATTATGCAGCAGTTGCATCTAGTCATCCCTCAGTTCAGCTTTGACATGCCGTTCCGAAGCCAAATTCGTATGTCAAGGGACAGTACAGCTCTTGAGTCAATCATCTTGGACGGCTTCTATGCTTTCTATGGTACCCCGCTTACCCTGGTTCAGCGGAGTAACTTCGGATCCTTTGCATGTGAATAAAACAGGATAGATCTGGATTTGGATTCTTTGGATTTCAAATCCAGCGAATCCTTTTTGCCGAAAAAAGATCCAAAAATACGGATTTGGATTTGCCTAAAGAAGACCTCGTAAGGTCTAAAATCCGTTTTTGGATTCGTCGAAACTAGAAAGCACCCAAAAGGTGACTTATACATAAGTTCTAGATTCATTCATCTTCGGAGAAATTGTGGAAGACAGTGACTGTGAGTAACAAAGAGCACGGTCAAAATTAAGGCACCAGGCAAGGTTGGAGAAAATGTGAGCCACTTTTATTAACAACGATCTTTTTTCTACATCATCACTGGATTACCTGTTATTTACAAAAAGAATTCTCAATGTCTCATCGTAAAATCCCTAGATCCTGTATTGTCAGTGCAATGTCAAATTTTGTCCCCCTTTTTCCATTCGAAAATCTCGCCGAGTCTTGTCATTGAAATAAGCCGACGATAATGCAAAACCCTACTTGGGCAAGTCAAGAATAGTACGTTGGTTAGCAGCGCTCTGGCTAGACTGAGTAGCAGGCACTTGCTCGCTCGCGCGCCCGGTTCTTTCTTACGCCCACTTCTACTTGCAAGCTCAGGCTACCGGCTACGCTCTGGCTGAATTATTATTTTAAAGGTACAACAATTTGCAGCCGTACTTGTCGAGTTTTTTTACCAAAACTAGAGTGCTGCATCCGCCTTGTCCCAACAGACTGGGGATCAGTCGGGGTAAACTGACATTGAATGAAATCACTCACTAATGGTTAAGGTAAGATCGATCGTATTCCAGAACAGAAGCATAGGGAGATTGGTAGATAAGTTTTATGTAGGACAAGCTGTAAAGCCAGCGGGGTGAGCCTTTTTTAAAGCCGTTAAAAAGGGCAAACGGCTTTTTTCTAAAGCCCAATAAATTTTTATAGCTGAATTCTTCCTTTATGTCGATTTATGGATTTAGGAGTCGCTGGAATGTAACTTGTAACACACCTGACCATTGTATGTCATGCGGCGCTAAAGATGTTACATTGTCTTAACTTAATGCCAAAAAATTATAATGGGATTTCAGAGTTAATTCCACTTGCTTGAAATCATTAACATTGTCCATATGAAGCTCTAACTCGTTTACAAACTATAGTTGAATATCTCCCTGCAGACACTTCAACGGACACCTCCCTATTACGAACAGTCACTCGTGAAACTGGGGGGGGGGGGTACTTTAGGAATTTCTGGGTAAGGAAGTGCCGCTGGGACCCTGGAACCCTTAACCTATACCAGAGCTAATTCAGCTGAATTTTGCTACCCTATACTAGAGTAAACTCCCCAAATCCCCCCTATCCTAGAGTAGTTGTTTTCCTAGTCTAGATAAAGTCTTCAACCAACTGATCAGTTCCTGAAAAATGATACCCTATTCTAGACCCAACTCTTTGATTTATATACCCTATCCTAGAGTAAACTGCTTGAAAACCATACCCTTCACAGCGGCACATACCTATATAGCCATATATGGCAGTACCCCCTCCCCCCGGGGGCTGAATGCGGACCCCTATGTACATAAAGTGGACATTTTAGCTTAGTTAAAAACATTTGAGAATTAAAACATATGCGCCTTTTCTTTTTATTTTGCATTTTAATTTCCTGTGTTCCTTATCATTTAACCTGCTCTTATCCTTAGGAGTATTCAGTCAGATAAGTCAGTGCTTTCTCGCACTAAAGAAGTTCATCTTGACCCGTAAACTAATAGCCTGTGTAACGATGACCTGGTTAATGTCTTTCATTCTCCACTTTTAGACGCTTTAATCGCCTCTTAGTTAAACCATTTTTTCAAGAGCAATAAACGATTATAAACAAATACAAGATCAGACCGAGATATGACTGATCTCCTTACCCCATAATAAGCAAACGGCTTGGAAGTACCAAAACATTTACCAATTATTCTTTTCGGCATTTAGTTTGATCGATTAGACAAATTAGAAGACTGAAAATGGGGATAATCCTATGACACAGTCAGAAAATAGTATGTTATTATTAGGCTAGGATTTTAAATCAAGTTATTTGGGCAATGGCACGCGACGTTTATCGCCATTATTTGGTGAACCTGGGGGTCCCCTCCCTTGTCATGGCTGTAAATGCCAAACCACCTTAACTTGCCTCTGATCAGGACTATCTGGCCTGAGAATGGTATCGAATCTTACCCCGAGTTTTGGTCTAATGGAAAGCTACAAACTGTGGCCTCTCCAATATATAAAGTAATAAATGGAAAATTGCAAACTCATTTTAGGACGCGTGATGACACTTCTCAATTAAATTCTTAGTGGGGGAGTCGAGGACGTGTGTCCTCAAATGCGTGTCTATCATCAGCTGCGACAGAGAGAGGATTTACATGTTTATGGATAAAAACACATAAATATGTTTTTATCTTTCTTTTCGTTATTTAGAGATTTTAATGCCATTTCGGCGGTTGATTATAATGTTGTAATGTTTTTCATTCAGGCGATTGCTGATTTTCCCACGGCCAATAACGGTGTACATGCGATTATACACTAGACGAAAACACTGGAAAAGGAACGAGGCAGGGCTTTCTTTGTTTAACATCCTGTTTACCTACCATAAATTACCCACCCAGTGGATTTACATTGCCCTAATTCTTTTAAAGTATATCAATTATAATAAGGAAAGTTATTATAATTTGATTGTTAAACAGCTCAGGAAAACGTCGTAGGCGCAACCTGATAATCACGGGGCCTGATCACGGACTTAAAGACAATTGTCTGGCGAGGGTGGGCTTGACATTTTCCACCGAGCTATTAATACCACGTTCCTTTTTGTGTTGGTATCACGATCACGCAACTGTTAAAACTGTCTTATCATTTCTGATTTCTTATTGTTAAGTCGACTGTTTGAGGAAGAGAGTACTTTATCAGGTCTTTGCACTCACAGCCTGCACCATCTTGGACTAACAAATGTTCTCTTACTTGAAGCGTTTTGTTTTCATGAAAGTTTAGAACCGGAAATAGATCTTCATGGCTAATTGATGTTTTAGCCGACGAAGCATTTGATGATCTCATTTATATACAAAATAATATCGTGTATCAGGGCGCGTAATACATGTCTGTTTACAGTAAACTCCAAGCATTTACCGGCCCTTTGTCTCACAAAGCGGTCATAATTGAAAGTTACCAGACTGCATCGCACGCTTAATTGGCTGTCAAAGAGATTAGTATCGCCCGGCCGGATGTTAGTACATCAATATTTAGCAATTACAAACAATTATTCCCGCTCTTGTGCGCGCAGGGCGTAATCACCGTTTCGATGGAGTCTTTTAGCATAGATGCTATATTGGGAACACAAACTCACAAACGACAAGACACAAACGCTGTTTTGCAAGAATCAAATTATGGAGATGACCCTGGAAATCAAAGGGAAATGAAAGGTTTGTGATATTTCGACATAGTATGAAACATCATGCCGGAGTTTACAAGCCAATGAAGGATCATGACGTTCAATTGCCATACCCAAATGTGTTCTGTTGTGTAGAAAAACTTTCTTTGTGTTTTTGTAAAGACGTTTACAGTTTTATGTCAAACTGGGGTTCTTTTCTCTGAATGCAGCATACAATAGATTCTTTTATTTTGAACAAAGGAAATGTTTAAAATTTTTTCAGCATCATTTTGCTTTTCATAAACAAATTAAAGACAATTTTCCTTGATCTTCCATTTACAGAGCACCAGGACAAGGCTGTCATAGTTAAGGGCGAAGATGATTTCGTTGAGAAGGCAGGATCATCTCCAAGACAAGAAATCCACATCAATAAGGCAAGAAGAAGACGAACGGCATTTACGAGCAGTCAGTTGAAATCTTTAGAGCAAAAGTTTCGGGAAAAAAAATACCTGACGATAACAGAAAGAAACAATTTGGCCTCGAGCCTCCATCTAACAGACACTCAAGTCAAAACATGGTTTCAGAACAGGAGAACAAAATGGAAAAAGCAAATGGCGCCTGAATTTGAGGCGAGCTTGCGCTGGGAAGAAATAAACCCCATATTTTGTCCGATGCAAACTCTGTTTTCTTATTATGGACAATTGCCGCCACCAATTTCTTACAGCTTGCCGAATGTTTTCCCAAATTTTTGTCCTTCATCTAACCTACAAGTTGTCCCATCAAACATGTCTTTACATCCATTTGTAGCACCAGCTCACCCGCTTAATTGAATGAACGTAGACACAAGCTGATTAAAGCTGCTGAAATACGACTATTCAAACATTCATTCTTGAGTTCACCAGCTTCCAATTGAAGTTCTCAGAAACAAAGTGCCATGAACTGAGAGACTGTATAATTAACAATTAAACATAATGCTCAATAAAGATGAGCAACTAAATGCGCCCCAAACGAAGTTGGCGAAGCCTCTGTTCACGCATTGCTTTATAGTTTAGCTCTTTTCTCGGCGCAGTGGAATCGAATGCGGTAGAACGAAACTTAAGTAGACCACAATAAATAATTGAGGTAAAATATCATTTCCATTGTAAAGGGAAACTGTACGAACCTTTTGCCCTTTATTTTCATGATCATAAGGCTGTTCTCAGAAATGATTTGCACAATTTACTATCTATCATCAGAGACAGTACGAGCTTTTTATGGTTATTCTCTGCATTTTCGGACACCGCATACACTGACTGAGATCAGCTAAGGAAGTATAGTGTCGGTAGTTTTAAGTGTCTAACTTAAGTATAGCTGATCCCACGCTTTGTAAATATGTTATATAGTCAATGAATTAAAACAATTGAAAATTTAACTGCATGTTTACTTATTTATTTGAATTGTGCCATTCGTCCTTTTCAATCAGTCGAGTCTCTTTCTTTCGGCAAGCGTTGCGCGCACTGGTTATGCCACCGAAGTCTCCCGTCTCAAAGTCACGTCGCGATCTTGTGTCGGGGGCATAACGGTCAGAATGAAAAAGACAAATGTGTTGTAACTGATGCGTCTCGGTGATCCCCCAGCATTCTTTGTTCAATTAATATAATATGTGTCTTCACTGTCCCTGTTGATAAACTGCAAGTTTAAAAGAGATCACCAGCAAATCATGAGTTATTATTATTACAGTTGAGAAAGGTAGAGATCCTCGTTGTACACCCTTTAAAATGAAAGCCAGCTCTCGCTCGCGATCGCCCCATAGTATCCTGACCAGGAATTGAATTGTTATTCACTGAGTGATTTACACTTTCCAAGAAATTCTAAGAATTCTATCAAGGAATACAAATTAAAACGTAGTTTAAGGCAAGATTGTTTTTTACAGGGCCCAATTTGCAGTATTAGTGGGATGATGATACTAACTTGGCTATTTTGTTCGCAGAGCAGACAATTTTATTAAGATCAGTTCCTCTGGATCTTTTGTGATAGCTCATTATGCAGTTATTTCGTCGCCTTTGAGGCATTCGAAACGGCAAAAAGTTTTGAATTTTCTGAAAGGAGGAAGAAACAAACTGTACTAACAAGACCCACAAAGCCTGCACCGACTGTTAACTCACATTATGGCCTGCCCTGAGTATTGTATTCGTTACGAATACGAAAACGCAATTGCAAATCGCTCTTACGCATCTGCGCACTGTTGGTTGATTCATCTTTCAGTCAATGACATTTTTTCTGAGGGAAAGAAGGAAACTGATATAGATGGAGATTCTAATAACTTCTTGCTGACAAAGCTGATGAAAATTAATCAAATCCACTAAAAAGTGGCGTTTCTAGAAACACTCATGGGCCTGAAACATTTAGTGTGCTTAACGTTATATTAACCATGATTCGAAAATTAAAAATAATAAAATTAAATGTTATTGATCATGGTAGATCGGATGGCATCCAGGTCTTCTCCAAAACTAAAAACCGTGGTCACCACAAACCTTTATTAGTTTACGGCAAGTCCAGAAAATATTCGTATTAGTATAGGTAAAAGAATGATTTGTAGTGATATTTGGCATAAATACCACTCGCGATATTTCAAAATTGTTAAACGTAATTTCACCGTTAGGCGAGTGAAATTTGAGGCAATTTTGAAATACCACGAGTGGTATTTATGCCAAATATCACGTACAAATCATACTATCATTTGTTTATACTACTACCCGCAAAAGATTTGTAATGTAGGTATTTCAAATTAAGCTGAAATACCACTGCTCTGAGCAAATCAAATTGCAGAAATTTCTCATGTAGTAGTATAACTGTAAATAACTGTAAAGCTGATTCACTGCTTCTTCGGTTAACACGTTTTTGTGCACATTTTCAAACACATTTTCAAACACTTCATCGTGGGCCAGACACTAGGTGACTACAATCACTGGCATTGCAATCATTGCCTTATTCAATGTATGAATATGTGAAACTTATTCTATATCCTAAGCCGAAAATCGAGAGTTTAGTGCCAAAGCACTCCAGAGAATAAACTTTTTCAGTATACGCTGAAGGACAGTGTTGAATGCATTACCAGCTACTTTGTCAGTGGTCAAATTAACCTTTTTTTAAGGGACTCTGTAGACACACTTTCTGCTTAAGTAGCTGATGTTCTTTTCCCTGACCAATTAGCTTCAAAGCACTGACAGAGGTAAGACTTCAAGTACAAAATTCCTCCGAAATGAAGAAAACGTTTTAGGTTCTGAATAAGACTTTGGAAAGAAGAACATTTAAAAAATGGCAAGGAGGAGGTTTGGACCAATAGTGATTTCCTTAGCGAGAACCAATGAAATAATTTCATTAGAGTTGACTGAGAATAGCTGTTGTTGTTGTTTTTCGTTCAAAAATGGACCATTGTTGGTGGGCTTTTGATAAAATTTATATTTTCTTCTTGGGTTAAAAAATTATATTATTTCAAGTCCCTAAATACAACATGGCTTTTGTACACGTAATTTTCCTCGAAAGGAATCTTGTAATGCAAGTTAACTCGGATTAGTGACTACTTATTACGATATGGCGGCTCTCGTTACTATTAAGGATACTGTTAAATAACTTTCATCAAAACAACCCACTTAGGCTGAAATGCAGTTAATGTGGTATTAACTAGTAATCAATATCCGATTGAAAGGTCAGTTTAAGCGTTGATTATAGACTACCGATCTGCTAAGAATTTCCTTATAGCTCCAACAAAACTCCCCCATGTCCTTGTGTTAGACTTGCGCGGTACTTTTGTCAAGCAAAAAATACTAATAGCAATGTTAAGATTTTTTTGAGAACCCTTGAAAGCTAAAGCTTTATTTTCTTTCCTGAGGATGCATAAATTGAAATATTTCTTTGAAATTACACCCACCTCGCTAAAGGCACGCGACGCGGTTTTCCAGTTTTCATCATCAATCAGTCAATAAAAAAATATTATTTAAAATAATGTAAAAAATAAAAAATAAAAAAAAAAACTTGGTCTATTCGCTTTTCCTTACCAAACTTTATCAAACTCGAACTCTCTTACCAAGGCGGTGCTAGTCATTTACATGAAAAAAGTTAGTGGTAAAGAAAAAAAATTGTTTTTCATTTTTTAGGAAACTTACTTGTAAATGTACATGTGAAAGTAGCTTTTTACTTCTTTGCCCTGAGTGACTCGGTATTTAAAAACAAAAGATTGAAAATAAAGCAAACAAACAAAAACATAAACCAACAAACGTAGTTGGTCAATGTGAATTAAACACGAAGTAAAAATGTTTACTACGATTACCACGGATTAGACAATGACGACAATGCAGCTGCTGGGTTGATGGATTGAATCAGCCAGAGCTAATAATACTTAAAACCAAAATGGATTAATTTTACAATGCTTTTGGCACCTGGACACTTTTTAAAACGTGATCGCGGGCTTCAACTGCCAGTTATGACAGACAGTGAACACATCTACATAATGTTTAACGTAATAATTTCTTTACTGACATCTCCTCGACCTCCGCGATGTAAGACCATGGCCTCTCACTCAGACTCTCCTCTCAGTTGCTTCCTTTGGTTAAATTCCTTTACAAATAAACAAACGTGTCGTCGAAGTCAGTACGTGGGCGTGCTGCGCCCTGTGCCCTTTCTGACTCGTAACATATTTCTTTAGTTAACTTTGAAGTTTAAGTCTATTTAGCATATCTCTTCATTGGCGTGAGGTATTGCATGAAAAACTTTCAAGCACAAAACAATCTTGACAACAAAGAAGAAAAAACAAATAGCATGGGTTTTGGTTGCACCGTTTCAAGATTCACCTCTCAAAGTTTATTTGGTTTATTTCAATGCTCTCTTACCTTTTTTTATATGTAAATGGCTGTACATCTGCCAAGTTTTTATTTTGCCGTGTTTCTCGTACGTGATATGTTGCACGAAATTACACACAGCTAACGCAACAAAAAAGAAGAGACGAAAAATTAGACCAATTATGTGGTAGCAAGTTTTTCAATTCACTTCTCGACGTTTACTTCTGCCTATCTTTCGGTTTGTGGAATTGCTGACTCAAGGCATTTGGCAAAAACAGGATAGACACTTTTATACAGGTGGAAGGCAAAATCTTCAACACGTTAATCCACTTAAAAGCAAAATATCCAAAAAAAAGATGGCGTAACTATAGTGACGCCGTAAAAGGGGGTCAATTGACCACCCCCCAAATTTTTTTATACTACCACACTCTGAGAGATTTCTCAGATCATACCGCTCCTCTTGAACGGTTTCTAATTGGCTCCTTAATTCAATTTAGGTCAGATTCATTTGCAAGTTAAATCCAAGACTTTGCGACACCGCGAGACCCTGGTTTTAAAATTGTTCGAGTCCGAGACTCTATTAAGCACCGAAAATTTTGAGATGGCGGTACAAATAAAGCTTAATAAAATGACCGCGCCAATGGAGACTAGTATAGTGGAAGCCTACCAATATTAATACTGATTTTTCCGGCTTGCTTTACTGTACTGTAAGCTGTACCCATGAACTCTGAAAAACTCGACCCCTGAAGACGGTCACGGAAAGAAACAATACAAATCCGAGACTCCGACTCCGTCGGCAAAAAAGAAAAAGCAAAAAAAAAAAAGACGAGACTTTGAGACCCATCAGAAACGCTTCCGAGATTTCGGCCTCGTTCGACTCGTGGAATGGATTTTGTATCTTAGTCAGTAACTGCTGTTGTTTCTTTCGTTATCATGCACGTACCGAACGTGAAGACTCAGGTGTCACTTTTTTTTTGTCTGGAGTATAAACGTTGATCCACGGAAGAGGAAAAATTGCTGACACGAGACGTGCTTCGTGAAAAAGGGCCTTGAACAATTAAGAAGCACAAATCAGGACACTCAATTTACATGCTGCGTCAGTAAGGAAGTAAGCACACCAGGGAAACATTTTTCTGGGATTTATCATTTAAGTCGTTAAGTTAGTCGGGTCCACGTGAGGTGATTAAACATACTAACGATTATTTTTATTCTATTTTTGAAATGAGTCTATAAATTTTTCATGTACCAAAATTAAGCGCCTCAAGGATAGCGCAGATGGTCGGGCGCTATAACCTATAAATCTGCAAACCTGGAGATCGAGGGCTCGATCCTCCAAATATTAAACCAAACCATATACTCAAGAATTAAAAATAACCTGAAAGGAATAAGCTACGCTTTCGCGAGGTGGCGGTTTGGATGACTACGTATAAGAAATTGCGGTCCCGTCTCAAGCAGGGGACTTAAAAAAGTGGTCTTGTCCTTTCTGTCGCCCGTATTGCATTCATGCGCCTAATAAACTCAGGCCAGAGATGTTGGGTTATCTTGCGCGGTCAGTTTCATTTATATTTGATACTCATTATACTCTAAGGCACAAATGCTGAATAAACCAAAACTTGTACTATACGTCAGCACATTGACTCTCAAAGGGAACAGTGGTCATGGGGGCTAATAATGTAGATTGGCAACATGCCACACCTTGAAGGGACCATCCTTGAAGTTATGTGACAGCACCCCGCTGGCTTTTAGCTATAGGCGCCTCAGCTTAGAGCCGGAAAGAAGTCGTACAAGGACGGAACTCGGTTTCCACTAAAACTTACCGATCTTATCGCCCGAAATCTCAACGCAATCGGACAACAATAACTTAGGTGGCATTGAACGTTTGTTTTAGTGATAAGGATGATCAGGCGATTGTATTAGGCGAGTTACGTCCTTTTCCGGCCCTTTAAAGCTACCCCGCAAAATAAGATTTCAGATTCTGGTTCCCCCACCCCCACCCCTTTTAGCTGTGTTTTCGAAAATGTCAGACGTCGAGTGCTATCGTCACCGTAAAAGGTTAATAGTTAAGAGAAACCATTTTCCGGGGGAATGCCCCCCATTCTTACCATTCAGCGGCTGGTTGTTGAATTTCGCTAATTTTTTGACAGGAAAATCCTTTTCGGAGGCAGCAAAGAAATTGAACTCGAAAATTACGATTTTTACAAGTTTTCGAAAAAAAGTGTCGTTTTTATGATTTAATATGATGCACTTGTTCTGCAAAATGTAACTTGTCACTCATTTCTTTTGTTTAGTCAAAAACTAGTGGCTTCGCGAGTGACTTTTTCTACATGTGTTTGAGGGTCCCATAATGAATTACAACTTTTGGAGGTTCTAGATTGTTTTAGAAGAGGTAATTGAATGCTCAAAAAGCTAGCTTGGAGCTAGACGAGAACAAAGAAGAGAAACTCAACGCACGCTGGAACTCTCATCCTTGGCCTAATGTCACGGCGCTTTGACATACGTATTTGCTTATTTTCCCCTCGAATTAAAATGTAAACGTCTATGAGCGCATTCGAAGTAAAGGAAATGAAAAAGAAAAAACTAATCGTTACTAAAAGGTAAAAATACCATGTTTAAGTCTGTAGGCTCGGTGCACTTGCTTGGTAGACTTGTAAATACTATTCTTAATTCGCACCAAAATGGTTTGAAAAAGGAACTGGCCGTTAAAAAAGGCGTGACATGAGTACAACGAATTGAAGTTGCTCATGCACTCCTGGTAATGGGCTCCGGCAAGAGCCGATTACTGGTTCCGCATGGTGAACCCTGGTCACATTTAATAGTGGAAGACGGAGTGTTCCGGTTAATCACTGCCGGCACTCTAGGTCCTTTAATTAGTGTTTCCAATTTAATCTGTCTATCCTGATATGATAGTTTATAACTGCTTGAGATAATATTTCTGAGCGTTTTAAACGAACCTTCTACCAATTTCACTAATTAAAAGCTATCATTTACAAAGGTCTGGTACCAGGATGATTTGACTTCAAGACACGCCCACTTTGCTTGTCTTAATGAATGTCCGTACACTTCACGCGACGAAGGAATTGTGAGAAGCTCATAATTCGATCGCTGATTCAGTTTTGGTCAATTCTTCTGTGAAGTAAAAACATGGCGATAGGCCACCAAAAATGAATTTAACGAGAAAGGAAACAAAATTTTGAAAGTTTGGCAAAACACACATTACTTATTCATAACTGGAGCGAGATATTATCAAAGATTAATAAAAGGTCAAAAACTTCAGTAAATGCACAGTTTAAACTTGAAGAATCAAGGGCCTGACGCCACTTTAAACTAAGAAAAAGGACAGCCATCTAATTATTGAACATAAGGCTAAGGAGAGTTTCTGAATGAGTTAGACTAAAGACACAAGAAGATAGTCTTCAATATTCATTGTTATAGTGTAAAACCGGGCAATGAATTGTTCATATTACAATCTTAGCTTCTTTGTTTTGCTTCTGTTTGTAACAAACGGTGTTTATTGCAAACACAAAGAAAGGCGAAAGAAACAAAAAGAGTCTCAGAGGAAGGATGTGCACTTTTTTAACGTCAAGCCGTCACACATGCTTAGACATCTGCATATGAAACAAGAGGCTCTCCACATAAGTCACCATAAGAACAACAACCATCAACAACATCATGGGAAGTTACACTCAGGTAAGTAAACGTTTGGGTGGGTGCCTCTTGCGAAATTCATCTTCAGTTAGTGTGCTACTTAGTACAGTTCATTCTCAGATTTTATAATTTAGTGCCATTGCTCAGCATACAGGTGGAATATTTACTTTGTTATACTAGATGTCAGGTGATCCTTTACCACGTTTTATTATATAGACACGAGTGTTTTACTGGAAAATATACCACTCGTAAAATTCATAAAAACTACATCCGGGACCCGAGTGGTTTATTTTCCATAATCTCACACGCGAGTTTATCGATGACGTAATTTCGGTAATTTCCCTCTATAATACCATAGGTGACGAATTACTCCTCAATTTTGGCGCGAAATTTCAGCGTTAATTTGTAATTTCACATGTGAAATTACAAAATTGCCATGGCAACCCTTCTGTACGTCTCAGTGTCAAGATGGCGACGAAGTTTTAAAACGCCGTGAATGAAGATGTCAGGGCACAAAAAGACGCTTTAGAAAACCTGAACACACAAGAGAACATCAAGAAGGATTCTAACTGGTATTTTGCCGAAAAAGTCTGAAAAATTCTGAACTTTATAAGCCAAATTTAAGGTCTAAACATTTGAGAGTGTAGAGTTCTCGATCGATACGTCGCCCCATGTAAAGGAATCCGGAATCCGGAATCTGGGAAATTTTTGCGTTTGGAATCCGGAATCTTGGAAATTTTTGCTTGTGGAATCCGGAATCCTGGGCCTTGGAATCCGCTCGTTCGTAAAATATTGTTTTGCCACTCGAAAATAAAATTCATATCTTTCTGCCACCGGGTAATATCCTCTATATATTGCACTGGAGTTTTTCTTGATGGCAAAAATTACGTTTCAAAAGGAAACATAACTTAAATCCTGATAAGATCAGTTGAAGGGACTACCCAGGGAGCCACCTGTCTGCTGAATGGTAGGTCGTGAGAGTTCAAATCCTGTCCGTACCATCAAACAGGCTTACGAAAAGTGATAAGATAGTGCTAGCCGTGTTGAAAACCTTGTCTCAGGTCAGATGATCGCTCTAGGGCGGTGACGTTTATATCCTGTTGACCTTGCATCCTTAGTCCTTACACATCGATTAGAGAGGTCATTAGAGGGAGACGTATGGTAATCCATGACATTGTTCGAAAAGAGTAGGGGGACTTAGATCCTCTTAGCATGGACAAACTGACTTGCCCGTTGACGTGCTGTTAGAAAGAGTACTTATATCGTAACTAGGTCGCCGGGTGTGATTTGAACATACGTGCATGCAATTCAATGCCGGGCAAATCAGGCACTTGTTAAGGCCTGGTGTGCCGCTGATCAGTGGACGGTTTTGAACGATCGCGCGATAAGAAAACTGAATGCGAGTGACTATTCATGACATATAAAGAACGATTTTACAATAATTTTCATGTTTTGTGTTGCAGAAACAAAAATGATTTCGTTAATTAATTGTTTTGGAATAGGCGTTTTAAAACCTTTTGATTTTCTCTAGACTACCACCACCCAGCGGGCCTCAAATGCCGCCGAGTCAAATTCATAGTCAATCGTAATCTCCATTTGAAAAAGAAAGCCACGGAAGCCTTGAAAAAACGAGTTCACTTGAAACGTACGGGGACCAAACTGCACAAGAAGTTCTTCAGTGGTGTACATGCAAAGCGGTTCCGACTGTAAGTAGATGCCAGTGTCAGATCAAAATGTTTCATACAACAGACAGTGTTAAGTACGTCATTGGCGGTGCAAAAACCAGTTATGGATTCAGAGCTTCAAGAAAGTGGGGGCCCGCTTATCCTTATGATATCCAGACACTGACAAAAAATAGGGCCTGGGGCGGCTTACCAACCACCCGGGATGAAATCTTGATCATAAACATGAAGGTATAAAATTTAACGCAGTGGGAGGACAGCCTGTTACAAAGCATACAAATCAGTCAGCGCGCGGGGGAAGATTAAACAGGTGGAGCAACTGAAGATTCCCGCAAAAAGAATTGTTCGAAGCATTTGATTCTCCAGCCAGAATTTCCAGTTTTGCCATGAAAATGGAATGTATTCTTTGTTAAAAAGTGATTTTGCTTTACCCTGCGAGCTTCAGTTTGGCCTAAAAGTAAGCTGGGGTCGAGCCCCACGAGCCTCTCCAACAGATCCGCCAAGGCAAAATGAATTTACGCCCGGGGGGGATGTCAGAAGACTTTTTATTCCTGTTTTAGAGGATGTGTAGTGCGGGTTCGGGTCACCATTCATTTTAGTGGTTTCAAAATGACTCTTGTATTTGCCTTCTTGCAGACCTAAAGAAGTAAAACTTTTCGAAGATAAGGATGGTAACTTGGCAACTTATATTGAAGACTGTGTTTCTTCTGGTAAGTTTCTACAAATCTACCTACCGGTAATTGCTTTTTTGTAAATGGCATAAGATGTTATCAAAGGAACTTCTAGATCGGCACTTTCGAGAATATTGTCTAAAACGTCTCCACATTCACTGTCAGCAACAATAGTCCTATTCAGGACGACGTTCACCCAGACGATCAAACTCAACCTACTTTTGAAATGACTCCTGGGTTCAAACCTTTCACGATTTTACACTCTAACAAAGTGTGGACTTAAACATGGCTTCTTCAGTTCAAATTGATGCGCACTGATTTAAACTATTCCTGTTCAACTGTGCCGCTACGTTTTCAAAGTCATAATTTTTACGCCAGTGTACACTACCTAATAAAATTTGTTATTTTCTTTGGAGAACATTCATCGAAGAAGAATTTTTTCGAAAGTGGCCAAGAGGAGCTGTCTATTGGTATGTTTTACAATTGTTTCGATGTGGTGCTGTATGCTTATGTTAGTGAAAGCCTTTAATTACTGGAGACCATGCACAGTTACACATAACCGCGAAATTTTGAGGACTTCATATAGCTTTACCCATAAACTAACTAAACGATATCGTGTATATGGTATACTATGCTTCTTCCAGTTTTGTAGGAGATTTGGCGGAATTCATTCAGGTCCTTGAAGCAGTTGAAACTATTGAATATTAAAATACGATGAATAAATCTCTCCTTGGAAAAATATCTAATTGTAGTTTCTTGGTGGAGCGCTGTCCGGGTTTGAAGTACATGCAGTTGTCTGTTTTGTTGATTTTTGACTCATTGTATCCCATTCGATAGCTCCTGCCTTTGACGATGACAAAAACACGCTTCAAAGTCAATCAGATGATAGCAGTAAGTGTCAGAAAATGATAATTTTTGAAGGCTTTTAATCATCCCCTCTTCTCTCGAGAGTTCGATTTATCAAATAAACTACAGTATGAAAGGGCTCAGCTTAGAAAAGGAAACTTTCACTAGTGTTTCAAGAGCCTGTAGGATCTTGATCACGATTTTCAGTTAGGAGGAAACGTCAGAGTTTACTTGTGAGGGAAGGGAGGGTGGGGGCATAAGGAGAGTAAAAAGCTTTTTTCGGGCTTTCGTTCTCTGAAGCTGAAAAATAAAGGGAAAAAAAGGCGGTGTCATCGGTTACGGGCTGGCTGTGTGTTGTGTTGGACTAAAATGCTCGTAAGAAAAAGGAAATTAACTGCAAAACTCAAAGTATATGCTGAAAGATCAGGGCGAACCGCAAAGAACAACCAAATCAACCAATGAGCGAAAGGCCAAGGCTAAATTAAATGATCTTTTTTTGGAGTTGATCTGCTGAAAATTTAGTATTAAGTGAACATGACCTGGTTCTTGCAGTAGTGAAACATGATGACACCTCTGAATCTATCGAAAATGGCATCAGCGAAGATGGAATTCTTCCTGCCTCTGAAGGTATTGGACACAAAAACTATCTGACTTTAAAAACAATCTCCCCCACATATGTTATTACAGAGATCAGGCGTAACTTGCTTTCTTGAATCACGTCTTACGGTCACGGACATCAAAACATCCTTATCGATATATTATAAGAAAGAAAAAAGTTTTCCTAGTTTTATCCGGATAACGGAATGGTTTTGAAACCCGCCAGACTACATATGTTATATGTTTTTTTGTTGACTTGACGGTGCACAACGGTTAGATACCTATCATGTTCTACCTATAATACTGACCAATAAAAGCGTTTTATTAATTTATTACGTCACAATTTGTAAACAAAAAACAATGGATATACCGTAATGTTTGCCGGTTAATTTCATAGTTGGAAATAAACTTCCGTGTCTTTCTTTTGATAGATTCCTTGCTACAATCTGTGTCTGATTCAACAGAAATACTAAAAAACAATGCAGAGAAGGAAGGTAAAGGAGAATTGATCAGTTATGGCGCCAAAAAATAAAAAACAATGAAAAAAATAACGATAGAAGCTTTCTATGAATAAGAGTTAGAAGTTGATTATCCTCACTTAGCTCACAAGTTTTGAATGTTAGTAGGTCAATCACAGGAATTAACAAAGAGATTCCAGTCGTCTTAAATGTGGACATTTAACCTGAATGAAATTAATTCCTATGATTGATTTCTTAAAGAACCTCAGTTTTTCAATGATGAGCGTGGTGAGAAAGAAGATCCTTCTGCCTTTGGTGAGTGAAAAATACTTATAAAAGGTTCCGAGTACTAAGCAGCGTCCGTAAAAGTCTCCAGAGACTAGTTTTGCAGTAGAGTTTGTTGTTTGTATCTAAGCTGCAAATTACACTTGTAAAAGCCTGGTTGTATTTATTCCTGATCCTAATCAGCACAACATCATGAATTTTTTTTTCGCAAATACAGTAAATAAACATCAGATCAAAGACTTCCGACTTTTGTTCCCGCTTTCGATTCCTCTCATTTCTCGCTCTGTCAGGTTTTTTTTCCATTTGTCCGTGCGCTTTTGCATCTCCGCCACATGTGGCAAGTCTCAATTCTTTAATCATCTTTGTTATTTAAAACTGAGCGGCCGAAAATGATTTTAATTACTGATTATGACTGAGTGATTATGAGTAATATCTACATGCGATTTGGACCCGTTCCTTCTTGTTTCTTTTCTTCCAGCTGGTGTATTTGAACCTGACACTCTAAGCAACCCTATTCCCAAGAAAGCCGCTGAAGAGGCAACTGGTAAGTGCTAATACATGATTCTGATACGAAGAAACCTTGATAAAAGAGTCTTTGCCTAATAACTTGTCACAAAACGCACTCTGAATGTCAATGTATATAGCACGAAAGTACTTATTGGAGACACCATTTTTACGTCTCCTACTTGAGACGGATTACTGCCTTTCTAAGTGGTCATCTAACCAACACGACGGATTTAGCCGTTTGAGGGCAAAGGAAGTACCTTCATTTCTCAGTCATCAACCCCCAACCTCATCCTACTGCAGTCAAGCGCTCTACCGACTGAGCCGGTCCTGCCGCTGTAAGAAAAGTGTGTAAAGGAATTTTCAGGTTGTCGGGGCTGGGTTTGATAAGCCTTTAACGTTATAGCCACTATCACCCTCAACAGCTCGCTTTATAAAGAGTCTTGTAGCACGAATTCGGGGACAAGATTTGACTTAAGGCTTTTTCGGAAAATAGCTACCCTGGAAAGCTTCATTTTACAATTTTACACCAGAAAAGTCAATACGGTTATTTTTGTTGAAGATAGTTAAGCCCTTTCCTGGCCGCTAAAGGGTAACACTTCCGCCATTCGATAGCATGTTTCCACCCCTAAGACATTCTGAGACCGTTCTCCTCAAGGAAATTTCTCAAGTCTTCCCTACAACGTGACAGTGAAAGAGCGATGCTTCGCCTCTTTCATACCCGAATTCTAGAGAATGCTGCACCACTACCTGTGGCTAGGAAACAATAAACAACTGAAAGTTGAATGAAGGGTTAAGGGGAAAGGGTTCAGACTTTCGTGTTCTCTGATTATGTTCTGCATTTGGTAACAGCGATTGAAGAAGTATACGACGCCTCATGATATTGGATGATATTTCATATTTTTGTTAGAGATGCAGCAGTATTTCTCCTCAACAGGATTAAACAACCTTCCTCAGTTCCCAAACAGTGTAGGTAAGATATAGATATAATCATCAAATAAATGGATCTGACGACAGACACTGTTCATGTTAAGAATGACCTAAGGTTTAGCAATGCCATGAATCTGAGTTTGATGCATGACTACGGAGTTCAGTGCACATTTTCTAATAAACACCTCGTGTTTATTTTCATCACTGACACACATTAAAGACAAAAATCAAAACCATTGAATAAATGAAGTCAGAGAAGAAGATGGAACAAAAGTATGCAAACAATCTTACCAAGATTCAGGTCTTGATTCGTGAGTTATGGAAAAATGAGTTTGAATGGTTCCTTGTTTTACTTTTACTTACTAACAAAATGCAATATCTATGCAATGAAGTGGTTTTTGCTCATGCATTTTTGTAAAATTTGCACGGCTGTTATAGCTGTAAGAATCACATAAACAGGAGGAAATATCAGATACCCTTTATACTTGAGAACTAGGTGTGGTAATAGTATGAATTTGGGATCAATTAACTGTTAACATGTTTGAATCACTTTAGATATGACGCCTTATTCACATCCACCAGTAAACAATGCAGAGTCGGCTCGGCATGTTAATCAACCGCCACTGACCTCTTCAGGTTCTTTTTTACAATAATTATGATAACATAATGATAAATTATTCATAAAAAGTGGGGTATGAAGTTTTCAGATGCGCATTTCATCAATTAAATTGTCTTAATAAAACTGAATACTAATTAAATTCAGTAACATAACAAATTTAATAAACTGTGTAAGGTTATCGCTTTTAATTGTTATATAAAAAGTAAAACATTTTAAGGTGCCGGTATATCTATTAAAGTCAACAAGTTACAAAATCAGTTTGTAAATCTAATTACTGTTAATTAATACATATAAACGATCTCAAAATTTGTGTTTTATGAAAGATTTAAAAGTTAACTGCTAGTCAGTGAAGAGAGTGGTGGAATATTAACTCTTACCATTGATTCATTTGTTCAATACATCGTAAATGCTCTTGCGTTTTGTTAAGAAGAGGATGGCTTTACCAGTGTGCAAACTTGAATTTCCCGACTCTGGCGTTTACATACATTCTAGTGAGGCTAGTGAAGACACTAAAAAAAGATCACGTGTGAGCCCTAAGTATAAGAGGAGCTGATGCATATATAAGAAAGTTTTTTAAAGCAAAAGACGTTTTTGAGCGACGCATCACAACCGGTTGGATGTGGTCTTTTCTCTTATGGAGACGATTTGCTCAAAAAATGTGGGCAAAACCACTGCCCAAGAAAAATGCACTTCTGGACGACCTATGTCGCTCAAAAAACGTCTTTGCTCAAGCTCCCTATAGACTCCATCTTTCCTTGTTTTCACTTAATTTATTCATTAAAGAAACACTACACGCCTGTTAACCCCCGATCAAAATCTCGATTTGTGTTCAGTGCCCTCTCTTTAAGTGCATTTAATGTTGCCAGATGGCAAGACACGGTCACTAAAATTAAGAGATGATTATGTGATGTTAAAATATAAAGAACAAACAATGAAATTCAATTGTTATTGTAGACATAAGTGATGTAAGAAACGCAGCCCCTCTTGCACAAGACGTTTCGCAAGGTAATATAATTTTATTGTTCAGTTCGGGAGAGTTTCAGTTTCATTTTGACGCAAGCGAAATTTTTATCGTGCATGCATTTGTTTAAAGGATAGTAAAAAAAACAAACAAAACAAAACAAGCCACACACACATGATTTTCAAGTATTCTTGATATCAGTGGCCCAAAAATTTCTCTTTTTAACCTTTATGATAAGACCCCTGAAAATGAAAATGCAACGATATGGTAAAATCAACAGCAGACAAATTAATATCTGCAGTCAAAACCTAATTTCGCCAGGAAGTCAAATTGTCTTGGTATCGATTTTGCTCGCTGCGGAGACCCAACCATTTACTCTTCCCGCTCAATCTTCATAATGCTGAGACGAAAATATTTTGGCAAGAGTTGCTGAATGTAAGAATTGGGAGACATAAACTTCATCAGTCAATTTACTTGAAAATGAAAATAGAAAAATTATTCTCATTTTATTTTCTAATTTTAGGAAGCTTTGAAAATCCTTTTAAAGGCCCAGGTAGGCACTCAGAAGGTGAAAAAGACGGGGGTACATGAATCATTAGTATAGTTTAAATGAAGTAGTTAGTGAACATTATGGTGACGAGCAATAAGTCGAAATAAGGATGTAGATGTTGCCGGAAACAGAAAGGTCATAAAGACACAGTACCGCTTGTGGATGGTAATAACGTTCACGGATTATGATAATTCATCATGGATAACGGACGACATTGAATAGTTTAGTCACACTGAAGTTGCTCGTTATACTGTACAAAAAGTAGCATAATATATCAAATCCTTTCTTCAATTTTTTCAGACATGTCTCAAGCCCGATTCATTGGAAATGCCGACGAACAAGGCGTTGGTGAGGCTCACAATAAAGAATTTATTAATTACGTATTATTATCATTTCAATAACAGGCGCTGGGGAGCACAGTAATTATATTTAACTATTAATACAACAAATAAATATTTTAGTACACAAAGTAATTTTCTACGGTTTGGGGGCGAAAAAACCAACAGCAATTAGAGACCAGGCAATAGATTCATTAAGTCGATGGTGATACAAAATCAGGTAGAAGTGCATTAAAACTGGTGTTTGCTTTCATATTCGGCTTCCGTGAAGTTTTTTTTTGTTTAAGAGAGCACCAGCCACTGGAAGTCTATTTTCACTATATATTCAGGCAAGCGTCCTTCCAAAAAGATACATTTTTTAGGCTTGAAGTGTATGAAAGGGTAAAGATTTCACGAACTGAAGTATATAAAAGCGTCTTGGGAAATCCGTGATTTGGGTCTGTTTAAGGACCCAAAAGGGTTAACAGACGCATTTTATGGATGTGAAAAAATCACAAAAACTCCCTGGTTATTCATCTTCAAAAGATTGCACAGTGCATCTACATCATTTAGAAGGGATGCAGTGAGTGTTCTAGACTAGGTTTGTGAAGTAATTGTCGGTTTTCACACGACGTCACTAAAATTCAAACTACAAAACTATCGATCCTACCGAAGTTTTACTTTCATGATGTATTAGAGCAGCTGAAAACTAATTTTCTTACAAATTTTCACTTCAAAGGGGTTCTTGGTCTTGTGATAGTCAAGAGCACGCTTGAATTTCTAAGCTTTTGCGTGACGTAGCATTTACATGACGGCCGAGAGAGCTGTTATGTAAGTTAACAAAGTGACGTATTTCGGGGAATTTTGCTATCTAAACAGTTCATGGATTAGAAAAAGTATTACTTTAATGTTTATGAGTTCCTCAAGGAATAAAATAATACACGCCTTCTTAATCAAAACTCGAAAACAGATGTTTTTGTTGGTTTCCGTCCGCCATGTTGGTGCTCATCCAGGTGGGCACCAGCATGGCGTCTCCATACAAATCTCTACAAATTTGGGTAAAACATTTCTACGGGTATCTCGTATACGGGATATTCTTCTGGCCTGAATCTTGGCGAGGAACTTGGTATATTTATCTCCTTTCGTTTCCCAGATTCCGGACTTTATCCATTGGACGGTTTTGATTTTTATTTTGATCTATTTTGAATGGCGTGACACTGAAAACCAGCAATATATAGAGCGTGAGACGCAGTGTTTCATCACCAGATCAAACACTGAGAAGAGAGTTGGAAGTGCGACGCGCAGCGGAGTATTTTTGACGAACTTCGGGGAGTTTCACTGGTGATGAAATATTGTGTCGAACGCTTGATATTGCTTGTCAAAAAAAATGATTTTAGAAGAAGAAATTAAGGATTTCACCTCGATTTCAAAACACTTATCAAACAGTAATTTTCTTTACATTTTCTTTATGAATTATTAATGCATTTGAGAATGGGATATCAACTGTCCGTCTGATTTGAAAAATGTACTCAATAGTTTAGTTTTTAGCCCTAATCCTCTAGCTATAATATTCTCACTAGGTGGTAAAATGCTTCTTTATCCTAAATAGCCCACTCCTTCTCGGAGGCCTTTACCAGGCTAGGCGACGCAGAACAAGAGGAGGTGGAAAACTTTACAAATAAAGGTAAAGTAATGCTTCAACTTACCTTATCTAAATACAGCTGTAAATAAGGCCCAGCTCAAACGTGGAACTTTTCATGTATCGAACCTAATCCCTTCAATTAAGTACATGTGGGTCGACCAATGAATAAGCCACATGGGAATTTCGACTGTGGAGCGACTTCGTTTCAAACGTGGAATTTTTCATGTGCCAAACCTAATGCAGAAATTACTATGATTTATTTTCTTTGGTAAAGCATTTTAGACCAATGTGCACCGTGAAAATGAATGGGAGTGCGACAAATTAACTGCGACGTCTGAACCAACCGTCGAACTTATGTCAGTTTCACTCTCACCTTCAACTTGATCAGTTTCTCAATGACGGATGTAAGTGGCGACCCGCTCAAGGCAAACTATAGAGTTATTTTAAGTTCGTAGCCTACCTCTAACAGTAGTAACAAAGCCATAGATTTGTGACCGCCTGTTCCTCTAAAAGAGGCCTCCCAGTGAAAGTGAGTCCTAGTGCTCTTTTTAGAAATTGTTAGGCCTGGGTTCAAATGCCGGCGTCAAAGCCACATGTGGGTTTAGTTTGTTGTTGGTTCTCTCTCTTCCTTCGAGAGGTTTTTCTCCAGGTACTCCTGTTTTCCTCTCTCCCAAAAACCAACACTTCCAAATTCCAATTCGATCTGGAACGCATGGACGTTTAAGCAAGTTCATAGGAAGTCCTATGCTTCGTGGGTAAACAAATTACAATTACAAATTTTACATGCCTTTGGTCGAGTTTCGTCAAGTTGCAAGGCTTGTCAGAAAATAAATTTTCTTCAAACAGTACACACCAGTGGAAAACTGCTTGTCTGCCGGAATGGATTTTCCGATTGGTATTTTCTTGTTCATTAACATCGTAACACTATCTAAATGCCCGGTTGAAACCGTGCATCTCACCATACCCATATCTATTAAATTTCTTATGTTCTCTATACACTGTCTCAAAAACACAAAACCAATTTCCCGATCCTGAAGACCTGACATTAAGGGAACTATACTTTAATATACTTTAAATGTATAGTGAACATGTATTATTCACTATACGTTTTTTTCTACAGGCTTACACGTTCCTCAAACACTGGGCGAAGCAATGAAAGTTGAAAATGCGGAAGCTAATTACGAACAAACGTTTGAGAATGTCTATGGTATGTCAGTTCAGTTGTTAGAACGTTACATTAAAACTAGCAGTGTTGAACGTTTAGTTAGGGAAGCGCGTTTAACAGACGGTGGCAGGTATTCAAGTGATCAGCTTCATTAGTCTCTCGACCAAAAGATGTTCAAGCCATAGGAAAACGGATGCGTTAGGACGCGTTCTCTTTCGTCGAACGCGACAATTCAAAATAAATCATTTTAATAAGATGTTTAGGGTGTTTTCTATTCTTTTATAGGTAAAGGTAAACTTACAGGACTTGCAAAAGGAGCTGGCTATTTACCAGAAAGAAAAGTTAATCCCTCAGTCTAAAAAAAAAGTGATGAGACGACAGGCGGCCCAAGCTCAGTGTGTGAGTTTAATCATTAATTCATGTAGTTTCACATTGCGTAATTTAAAATAGCCGTGAATATAAAGAATTTGTAAGGGAATTCAGGTAAAAGATTCAGGCAGATAAATACTCGCTAGAATGTTCAATGAAATACGGCTTACCGTATTTACTTTGCTTGTTTTTGCTTGCTGTGTGGTTATTTTCCCGATCCATTGCGATTTAAGCGATTTCCTTTAACCCCGAGTTTTCACTGTAAGAGAAAGGACAAGGCTATACATTCCAGTTCGGGATGCCCGATGCGAGAGGCGAAAAATCTTCAGCTTGAAATGTCCACGCAGCTACAAATCCAACGCCGAATCCAAGCCAATACGTCCTTGTTTCATTTCATCTCGTTAGCCGAGCAGTCGAGCCACTGCAACCGATGCCAAGCGGCAGTTTGTTTTCCAAAATCCAAGCCAAGGGCGAGTACATTTTCAACCTGACACACGACCGTTGAAAACCGGCTTGGTAACCCTGCCTCCTCTACACACTAAACCTCACGGGGGTACCACATCGTCACTTGTCATCGAGTTTCGAATCAAAAATTGTCGCTGTATTTTATTGAACATTTTAGCGAGTATTTATCTACTTGAATCTTTTACCTGAATTCCCATACAAATCTTTATACTCTCGGTCATTTTAAATTACGCAATATGAAACTACATGTATCAATGATTAAACTCACACACTGAGCTTGGGTCGCCTGTGATGAGACAGTTGTGGTTTTATTGTTTTCTACGCCCTTCTGTCATGACCCTGTCGTGTGACGAATCCCTCGATAGGGTATCATGCACTTGTACTTATAATAACTTGCTTTGTAAAAATCAGCTTCATAAAGCCAATGTCAGTGCTAATAAATAAATAAATGAACAAATGAATTAATCAATAAAACAAAACACTTCTCTGGGAGCCCTTAGCCCTAGCCCTTCAGCCCATGCCTTAATCTGCTACTCAATTAGTACCCGTTTAGTGACGTATTATAAATCATCGTGTTCTTTATTTTACAGGTGATACACACAAAATGCTAAAATATCAATACCCATTAGGTTTCGTGTAATAGACGACCTTTAAATCAGCAGGGTGTACTTAAAAATGTTAACGGCTAGCCATGAATTTATAAGTTATGGATGCACGCAGGGGTTTCTAAGGAGTTTGCGTTGCAACATAATCGGAAGAGAAAAACCTTTCAGACCTTTAAGATTTGTTGAAATTTACTAACACATAGACGTACGAAAATAACGTGAGTCATCTACGCGCGCTGTAGCGTGTACAAATCATTCTTTGCAGTCTATTCCACCTTGAACAATTCTTTTCGCATACAAAGAAGGTTTTCGTCTCAATGTGAATTTAACTGTAGAATCTTGTGCGGTTTCTCTCAGTACCACTGATGAAAACCTTTGCAAACTATGGGGTGAAAATAAAATATAACCGCGTAAAAATTGACGCGTACTTCTTTGAGCGCGTGCTTATTTTACGGCTATGTTATAAAAATGACCAGAAAAGCTTTTGGCATGTTTTGGAGGTCACAGTGTTAAAGGAAAATGTGTGTGCAGCCACATGTTTCATCTCAGGCTAGGTATGAAGGGAGGGGTCTTGGATAGCCTGCGTTACTGGCAGAATAGCTATTGCGCGAGTGAGAGTTTTGACGGCTGCCATGCTAGAAACGAGCGCCGAAGGCGCGATAAACAAAGCGTCTCCTACCCATTCTCCGCACGGCTTTGCACCCCCTTTTCCAAAACTTTACTCGCGCTAACGATCCCGCAGGCCATGCGGGCTAGGTCCTGAAAAGAAGCACAGTACAACACTGACAACAAAATCACATAGTGCATCATGCTCTTGACTTACGCACAAAGCTATGTCACGAGGGTATTGACGGCCATGAATACCTTAGGGTTACACCATGCTGATGAGCTCAAGCCATAATGATGTTTTAAGTAATATTTCAAGCGTGAGACGCAGTGTTTCATCATCACCAGATGAAACACTGAGAAGAGAGCTGAGCAGCGGAGTATTTTTGACGAACTTCGAAGTGTTTCATCTGGTGATGAAAAACACTGTGTCGAATGCTTGATATTACTTGTCAAACAAAATGATTTTAGAAGGAGAAATTAAGGATGCAAAAAGGCAGTCTTTCATCTGATTTCCAAACACTCATTAAACTTTTATTTCCTTTGAAGTTTCTTTATGAATTATTAATGAGTTTGAGAATATACAGTAAAAACCCGCGAGAAAGAAACTGGTTTTTAAGAACCAGGAGCCTGTAAGAACCTGTTAGACTTAAATTTGCCAGTTAAGCCCCCCTTGTGCAAGAACCTTACTAAACTAAAACTAAAACAGGGTCTTATTTTCTTTAATCAATAAAAAAAATTCCGTTCACTTGTGCAGGAGGGTTATGGGCTCCCGATTTGGGCAAATAAGACAAGTTAACATTCAGAATCCTCTTTGGAGACACGGGTGTCCAACTGCAATGTAATGGTATGCAGTCGACTTTGTATATAAGGAATACACTGAATATACCACTAAATACTCTTAGCTTTAAGGTTTTTTTTTCTCAGAAAATAAGAACCTATTTAAGAACCTAATACACAGCCTAAATTCGTGCTAATTGCCATTTCAAGAACCTGTTTAGGCTAACTTGGGAAAATGCCGATCTATAAGTCGCGAGTTTTCACTGTAGCTGAAATAGTGTTGTATGACAGATCCTGTTCTCAGTTGATCTTGTTTAACTCTACATGTATTTAGCTAGCGATTGGAATCCAGAACCCAAGTTCCACTGACAAGACTGGAAGCTAGTACCTAGAATCCTGAATCCACTTGCAAAACCCAATCTGAATACTCTACTTTTGTTGTTAAAGTTTGACATTGGAAAACCAATATAAGTTACACAGGGCTCTTTAAGTTCTGGTTCTAAAATCCTTGTATTCTACCTTCGCTTCTACGCCGTGATTTTTCTTGCTGAAGGGTTAATCTTGAGGGGCTTATTTGAAGGAGGACGCCCATTCGGACATTTACGGTATTTTAAGAATGGACAAAGAATAGGTTGATGACCTCTTGAATAAGTAGACTGCAAAACAGTCCGTATTTTTGCGTATTCAAGTACACGCGAGCAGTCAAACAAAAGGTGTGGAACGAGACTGAAAAGGCCCTACGGGCGTGTGAGGCTCGCGCGGTTCGCGCGCGTAAGACTCTTACGCCACGCTTTACCGATTTCTTTACTGATTTTGAGGAAAAAACCGACTGTTTTGCAGTCTATTGAATAAGACCCTGTTTACATGGAGTGGGGGACCCCGGTTTAGTGGGGTAGGTTTCTTTTGTTTTGTGTCCCCCAGAGCGTGAAAACAAAAGAAACCAACTCCACTAGACCGGGGTCCCCCACTCCATGTAAACAGGCCCTAAGAAGTTGATAGTTTCTCAGTGTTGTGGACGAGTGCGTTCATCATATGACGTAATACAAAAATTGAAAAAGACACTGAACAATACCCAACACCACAACATAATAGCTAACCAGCAACACCAACAAACACTCAGAGCCCGGGGGGGGTACTGCCATATATGGGCTATATAGGTATGTGCGCTGTGAAGGGTATGGTTTTCAAGCTGTTTACTCTAACAGTAGGGTATATAAATCAGAGCGTTTGGGTCTAGAATGGGATATCATTTTTCAGGAAACTGATCAGTTGGTTGAAGATTTTTAGTGACCTCGGTAGTTTCTGGAAAACAGCTGCTCTAGGATAGGGGGGATTTGGGGAGTTTACTCTAGTACAGGATAGCAAACTTCAGCTGAGCTAGCTCTGTTATAGGTTAAGGGTTCCAGGGTCCAAGCGGCGCATCCCCACCCAGAAATTTCTAAAGTACCCCCCCCCCCCCCCGGGACTCAGAGACAACACAGAACTATATTTGTAATGTTTGCTTATTTGTTTTGTCTGCTTTTTTTTAATGATATTATCTCGGTCCCTATTGGCCTCTTTCCCTTTCTTTCTACTTCTGCCTCTTAGCCTCGGCTTTGCGAGGCTCTGCGATTCACGTATTTCTAGTTTTAAATGATCTTCTTGTGTCATTTTGATCATGGTGATCACGTACTAGCAGTCGATGGGTCCCGCTCCTGTGCGACCAGCCAGTAAGGCGGAGAGGTGGGCGCATCGAGCCACCCAAGTAAGAAGACCGAGCCAACCTAGAAGGTAATAGCTAGGAATTTCATATCTTTTCTTAGGTAGTAGTTTTTAGCCAACGCTGATTTCAGAGAGGAACAAAAGGTACAATTTCCTTTTCAGGGTGCGCGAATAGGCCGCACAAAAACCAATCAGCATTGGCCTCGTTTAAACACGGGTAACCAAGCTATTAATAAATTATAATTGAAAAGAGTTTTTTTAAAGGATTCTTGGAGATTTATGATTCATTAGATTCTCTCATCTCGCGGAAACTGACAGGCGAAATTGACCTTTTCAGTAACGGTAAGTTTAAACCACGAAAGTAATTAATGTCACCTCATATATAGTTATATTGTATGATAAGGTATAGGAAATTGATTTTAACATAAACTGTAGGGTAGAAATTTTCTATCCCAAAACCCAGTACTTTGTTTATAGTTTCGGGAAAAATGTTTAGCCAACAACTAAACAGTTATGTAAACCTTTTGGTTCACTGATGTCTCTGGAAAACACCTTATATTTCAATTTTTTAATTGGTTCATCTTAGTTACAGTAAGTTGTAATTTAGACAACATTTCTTATCAGAATAAGCAGAATTCCGCAAAATAAAAGGTGGACTACTTAATGACTAAAAATATAGTGGCATACTTAGCACACCGCAACTCTCACAATTTAAGATTTCTACCGACAAAGCCCTTTGTATTTTAAAATTCTTTCAAATCATTTTTAAACTCGCTTTTAGGTATATATTAATAAATTGAACTAACATCAGATGACTGTTTGAAACTGAAATGAAATATTGTCAGTAGGTAATCGAATGATTTACTTTTTGCTATATTTTAAACGAGTAAAGTTAAAACAACCTGGCCTCTGTTACACTTGAATGAAACTTTGTGTCGTTTTGAAATTAACAAGAGCAGGTATTGGAACAGGTGTAAAACTGTTTTGAAATAATTCAGGGTCACACGTAACTAGAGGGTCTTTTACAGGTCAATAGTTCCGGATCCCCGATTATGAACTGACCCGGAGAAGCGAGCTGTGGAGGGGGGTGGGGGGGACTCCCTATTCGGCCCAAACGGTTCAATTTATGCGGCTGAACAGGGTATTTTTTTGAGGGTAAGTTAAGTCTTTAAACAGGGTATCCAATTTTACTATTAAGCGTCTTTAAATGGGTGTCTCTTTGAACCAAAAGCCTTATAAAAGTGTGAAGCCTGGCAATGATCAGTCCGCATTTGTGGTAACATGCAGCGGCGTAGCCAGCTTTTCGACTACTTGTAGTCCTGGCTGACTTTCATTTCCACATATCCTGAAAACTGCACTCATGACTAGTACGCACTGTCCTCACCAACGCTTTGAGCTCTTAAGCTCTTTCAGCTCACCCCAACAACGCATAATTTATTACAAGCGGTAGAGTAATCAGACCAAAAATTTGCAGGCCTGGGCCTACAGTTCTATGGGCTGGCAACGCCCCTGGCATAGAACACTGATTTTTTGGAAAAGGAAATGAATCAGGGTTATAAATAACGTCTTTCGATCAGTCTTAAACGGAGTAGTGAAATGAACAAGGTCTGAATTAAGGAAGTGGCAGCACACCTGTCACCTCTACTCAAACGTTCCTCGAGTGCTCCCTCTCCCCCCCCCCCCCCCCCCCCCGGGGACTGACAATTATTGTAAGTAGCTCACAAAGGCCACCGGTTATCAACAGCGGGGTCTATAATATAAATACACGATCTTTTAGAAGTACTAAGGCTAAATTCTTTTCTTATTCTTTAATCGAAGTGATAAAAAAACCCAGCAGGAATCCTAATGCGGCCTGGATGACATTTACTTCAGTTTGGGCCACAAAACGGTTAAGATAACTTAAAAATTGTCTTAATTATTTTTTCTACTCGCAAACCAGATGGATGCTAAGCAGGGAATAATTCTCGTGATCTTTTTGATGGCATTGGCTGTAGAAACAGGTAAGTGCAGAAAAACGTAATATAATAATTAAAGAAGGCCAACCGGTTATGTGTGGTCCGACCGATCAGCGCCCCGAACAGTGGAGTCATTGCAACAGAAAGACAGTAAGATCTAGTAAGACTATGTACCTACAGTAATTTCATGGGTGACAAATTGGCTCGAAATTTTAGTGTTAATCATAACTATAACAAAATTGTCTAATCTGATTGGCTCTCAACTGCCCTGATTTCAGCCTTAATTGGACAGTTTAATAGGCCGGTACGCGTCATGCCTAAGTAATTGGACAGTACGCGCCATCACGCGCGCGCTTAAATGGCTTTTTTTTCCCTGCTAGCAATAAAAATCTCGGAATTTCTTGTGTTTTGATTTAAAAAATAGCCTATAATGTCACAAATTTTGTTAAAGTTATGATTAATTGGTAACAGAACTTCGTGTCGTCCAATTCGGTCTGTAATCATACTCGTGATTAAACAAATCGGACTCCCGCTACGCGGTCGTCCGATTTTGTTAATCACTCGTATGATTACAGACCGAATTGGACTCCACTCAGTCCTATTACCATTACTTATACTACAACATGAGAAATTTCTGCAATTTGATTGGCTTAGAGCAGTGGTATTTCAGCTTAATTTGAAATACCTACCTGTGAAAATTACAAAGCCTTTGCGGGTAACGGCTCGTGAAATTACGTATAACAATTTCGAAATATCACTCGTGGTATTTATACCAAATATCACTACAAATCATGCTATTACCTATACTAATTTATAATTTCACAAGCTTTCACATGTGAAATTACAAAATTGCCATGCGGGCAACGTCCCGCAACTGCCAGTGACAAGATGGCGGCAAAGTCTTAAAATGTTATGAATGAACATGTCATGGCCAATTTACCCTCTAGTTTTCAGTGCGTGGGCTCTCGATCTGTCAAAAACCTACAAGGTCATACGATTGTGATAGTAATTTGTCATTCATGATATTAAAATAGGTAATCAAGTGGTTTACTCGAGGAATTAGGAGCATTTACACAAAACGCGAGTTTAATTATTCCCTAATTTCCCTCGTCACTTTTTGATAACACACTAACTGCATGAATAAATAAATAAAATGATTTGAAGGAAGCACATCGGCAAAGCGGTCCTTCGTCTACCTGATTCCTGGTCGAATTGGAATTTAGAAATGTTGGTTTTTGAGGAGAGGGAAAAACCGGAGTAACCGGAGGAAAACCTCTCGGAGCAAAGGAGAGAACCAACAACAAACTCAACCTACATATTGCATCGAAGCCAGGATTTGAAACCGGGCCAACTTGGTGGGAGGCGAGTGCTCTCACCACTACGCCATCCCTTGCTCCCCATAAATAACCATAAAGGTGTGGCGACAGTAAGAAAATGAAATTCTCATCCCTTTGTCTGGATTAAATCTGTTTAAGGTTGCTATCCATCACAAGTTCCAGCGATGCTTGATTGTTTAACCCAAGAAGATATCACCGCACTCACCGAAATACCTGAACAGGAGGATGTAATGGAAACCATAAAGTCAGTTTTAAAACATATCCCTTTCAAAAAATACCTGTAAGTATATGGTACATAATGGCACACATGTGTAAGTACGTGCTGCATATATATGCCTTTAACCAGCTAGCTTTTCATATTTATAAACACCTGTTCACTCTGCGCCAAAGAGTGGCATTTAAAACTATTTTTAATTATTTATCCGATGACCATCCACTTTGAAGGTGAGCTCGGCGCAAACCGACCCAACATTACTCCCAACTTTGTGAGTTGCTGCGTCCGTTTGCACGTAGCTCCTGACAATCCGTTATTTTAAAAACTGCGGTTTTTCTTTTGATTCGTGTTATCAAGAATTGTTTGTCTTATTCTCTCAAGACTGCCCTTTATAAAAAAGATCCTTGAAGGAATTAAAGAAAGCAAGAATCCACTTGACGTTATACTGGAGCTAATCGAAATCCTCCAGGGAGGCAAAGAAGAGAACGAAGAAAATAAAGAGAAGGAAGAGGAAAATAAAGAAACAACAGAGGAGAAAAAAGAAGAAAACAGCTCCAATGAGGAGGAAAAGCCGAAAGAGGAAGGAGAAAACGAAGTTTCGGGATCAGGTGAATCAGACATGGAATCTCAGGAAGACACCGTGAATGAAATTCATCATAAATTTAAGATCAATGGACCTGAGGAATGGTAGCTGACCGTAAAAGGATTTCGGTTACCAAACTTTTTCGCAGGACAAGTTCGGCATTGGAACAATTAACATATTGTGCCCTTTGAAAATGTAATAAAAATACGTTAAAGTGAATTGAATTGTTGCATATGTGATTCCATCAGTTTTAAAAGCAACCTAAGCGTGAGAATATCTTACGCGGCACCCCGTTCGTGGATTAATACTACCTCCTGTCAATTTTGGCTGTTCTTGGAATTTTTTTCATCCAATTATTTTCAAATTGGACAGCATACAGTCCTATAACATATACTACTACTACAACTAGTGATAATAATTATACTACTACATGCGAAATTTCTGCAATTTGATTGGCTTAAAGTAGTGGTATTTCAGCTTACTTTGAAATACCTACAAGCGCAAATTACAAACCTTTTGCTGGTAGCAGTATAAACAAATAATAGCATGATTTGGAAGTGATATTTGGCATAAATACCACTCGTGATATTTCAAAATTGTCTCAAATTGCACTTGCCTAACGACTCGTGAAATTACGTATTTAATAAATATCACTTGTGGTATTTATGCCTAATATCACTACAAATCATGCTATTATCTATAGATCTCTAATATAATAATAATACTGGCAAAAAGTCAAATCTGGCCGGGAGTTATCGTCGATTACTGAGCCGCATGTTCTCATGGAAAAAAAATTAAATTAAAAAAATTAAAAGCACCTCGCGCTACGAATAGGACATTTCACTTCGAATCAGTTGTTAAATACAAGCTTGACTCCGAGGCTGAGCGAAATAAAACAACAGGAATGAATTATTCGTTACCGATAAAAAGCTTTCTTTTTCTCTCTCTTCTTTATATCCCTCAAACTCGGAGACAAGTATCGATTTTTATAATTCGAAGGGGAGAAAAATACCACAATATTCTTTAAATTCCAGTTTGGTTGGAGCTTCATGTAAATCTGGATTCACCAATATCTTTTATTTACTTTTTCCTTCAAGTCTTTAATGAGCTTCACTTGTCACCATCTATCCTATTTTAGCGTGAATATTGCCGATATTTCCATATCCCCATCCTTCGCACGGATTCGCAGCTCCTCTGCCAATTCTTTGCTCGCACTAACGAAAAACCGGCTACGCAGGCTGCCAGAAAGTGGTTACGCAAATAATTAACAGTATTTGTGGCCAACGTTTTCAAGAACTCACTGGGATACACTTGCTAAAACATATGACTAGAAATCATCAGCCATTTCCTCCTCTTAATAATAACAGATATAATAATATAACGCCGACATTTTGATTTCTTTTCTTAATTTGTTGATCAGTGTAGCAAACACCGTCTTTGGTCCCTACATAACTTTGCTTCTATTATCAGAGAAATTCATTTTTGGTTGTCGTTTATTCGATTAATTCTAATGTTTTGCTGCTCGTATTTAACCAAAATGTCAATGTTTCTTTCTTTCTTTCTTTCTTTCTTTTCTTTTCTTTTCTCTTTTTATCACCTCAACCATCATTGCCTGCAAAAATGGTAACGACTTTGGGTCGATAAGCGGCTTTATTGCACTGTTATTGTCCTAACCGATTTTGAAGTTGCTAGTAAATATTGAGTTTTTGGGTTATCATAGCGGTAGAGTATTATATTGGACTGTCCCGAACGTAAATATGGTTGATATTGACTGCTCCTTAATAAATGCTTTGTCCCCTGCGATGACGCTGCGGTTGACTATGGAAACAGGTTCTGAGTAGAAGTGATTCTGACAGAACTTACTTCATTATTTCACTACAGAACTATGGTTCTACAGAAATGCTTTTCAAACCCAGCCTCCTGCTTAACATAGCCTGTGAGAGCATCCGGTTTTTTCGGCTTTAGTTTCTAGTTTCACCCAGCGAGAAAAACCGTCACGTTATTTTTCGGAGGGAGAGAAGCGACTACTGGAAATATGTCTGCGGTTCGCAGGCTATACTAACAATGCTAGCCCTTTAGTCCATTCCAGTCGCGCACTAGTGCCATCAACTTCAGAAGGATTTGAGTTTTCTTTAGGTTTGCACTGCTACGGAAAACCTTAAAGTACACGTCATAGCGTCTTTATTTTTATCTTAATGGTGATGTTATTGACAAAGGTTAAAAACTGCGCTTCGTTGCCTTCCGGTTTTCTTCGTTGTGACGAGAAAAGCGCGTTCTAGCGGTGACTTTGCATGTTCCGTTGTCGGCTTCGTTAATTAATCGCCAATTTTCTAAAGTTACTTTAACGATATTTTTTAACGCAATATAGACGTTAATTTGAAAGCGTGATGAATCAGTATAAGATTTCTAGGAAGCCACTTACCTACCCCTCCCCTAACCGAAAGTCTACACTAAGTACTTTCTTAGGGCAAAATATTCTGTTAGGGAGGGGTATATGGGTAGTTTCCTAGAACCTTATGCTGATTTTCCATGCTTGGCCATCAGTTTTGTAATGACATAATGCTTCCCCAAGTACTATTACTTTTTAGCTGGGTCAGCATAAGCTGATCTGTTGGAATGAAACGCAAATGACGAAATCTTACAGAGAAAATGTACTTTCTTTTTCAAGATGCAATTTGAACAAAAGTAAACTGATGATGTGGCTTAAACAAAAGTAAAACAGTTTCACAGTGTATTGAATGTGTTCTTTTCCAATCTTTCACCCTTAAATATTTAAGCACGTCATGCTTAGGTTAGGCAAATTATTTCTGTATATCTTCCGTTAGCAAATAAATTCCATATCGTCACGTATTTGTGATACTGGATCATGAGAAGATAATGACTATAAAAAACGATGAATTTGTAGAGGCCCTTTGTTTTTAAGATATAACCAACAAGCTTCATACGTAAGTCATATCATCTTTTAACAGCCTAGAAGAATCATCTAGCTCACAGCAAGTCTTCAGCTGCTGAATTAAGGTGTTATCGGCGAAATTCGAGGTACGTTGCTCGCAGTAGAACTAATTTTTTTGTGATAATACGTTTTCGTTTTGGAATTTTTATAACCTTACAAAAGAATAAAGTACAGTCGCGGTAATTTTTAGACACGCGGTCATCTCATCGTTATATTTCACTGCATGTAGGGCCTGGCCCGAAACCTTTTGAAAAACAACTCCACATAAAACAGGGCTCTTTTGTTTGTACTTTACTTTTAAATGAATATTATTTTCCTTTGATTGACTTTTCAAAGTACCATTTAGCTTATCGGAATTGCTTTTTTGTTATTTGTTTTCTTATAATGATATACGAGCAAAACACTGAACTAGCCTACCCTTGTTTTCCAAGCCCGTGAGGGAGCTCGAGAGGAACCACACTTAAAAGTATTCCCTGTTAGTGACTTGAACTCAGAAAAAAAAAGCTTTAAAAAAAGGAACAAAAACAACGTCTGCTGCAAATTTTTAAAAGATAGGAATGACATTAAGAGATCAATAGTCATATTTTGAGATTATACTCGACACACGAAACGAACGTCCCTAAACTGACAGCTATGTATGCGAGTAAATTCTGGAAGGCCTATTTCTGGGTTTTCCACCCTCTACAAAAACTATCCAATTATCATGGCAGACAATCGACCACTCTATTGATGCGTTACCAGAAAAAAAATTGTTCTTCTGTGCCCGTTGATAACCAGTGGAACTCTGTTTATTTCATTGATGCTTAGTACAAATCAGAACAAAGGAACTGAAATGCTATTCGCTAGGGCGTTTGGGTACATTATGAAGACAGCTATAAAACTCTAATTCAACTGGTTGACCTATAACTAATTAATGGCTATACCTAGCAAATGCTTCTTTTCCGTTCTTTTGAAAAGGTGAACCTCAGAGTGCATTGATATCAAGCAAAAACTCTTTGGAAAAATTATTGATATCCTGCTTTAGTTGCAGAAGTAAAGCTAATTCTTTGCCAATACATAAGAGCCCCTCAAGTCACTCGTCAAGAAAAATGAATGTTCGGTGATTCCAAAGCAAGCGTGAAAAACTGAACAAAGGGAGCTCCTTTAATGCTAAGTAATTCATTTATGAAAACAATGAAGGTAATAAAAGCTGATCGACAAGAATTGTCTGCGTGCAATATTGTCGTTTAAGACAGAACAACAATATTACACTCTGTTGCATAAATAGAGTGCTTATTACCTTCAATTACCTAATACGGCTTATTTCCACTTCAGTGTAGATCATATTTACGTCTTACACTTCAGGCACTTAAGAAACACTCACATCAAAATTGACCCACCAAAATGGTGGAAACAAGTAAACAAAACAAACAAGACAAGAAGAACAAGTATATATGCATGATTTTCAAACTTAATCATAAGTGCTCATTGGGAAGTGTTGCGTGCAACGGTTCTCTTGCTGACAAAGCATTTCTCACGATGCCTTTTTACCAGTATGTCGGGGAAATGTGCACTACTATGATGATGTTAACAATCAGTTTTCCGGCACCCTCTCTTCCGAATGATTCAGATTAAGGTTTTGCTTACTTAGTGTTTCTCTCAATTACTCAGTTGACTCAGTACTGCCGTCTATTAGTTGATTTGTTGAATGAAGAAGAAAAAAACTCCTGTATCGACCATTTAAACCACGATGCATCACTATATTCCTTTTATTTACAAATTTTAGACTCCTCGACGAAAAACCACGCCTTCTATCACGTGCAAACCTAAGCCTCTCCTTATGTTGATATATTTTGTTTGTTTTTGTTCGTTTGTTTTGTAATTGAGTTTGCAACATATGCATTGGCCTTGAAAACAACAATAAACTCACGGTGTATATGCCTTCCTATATGTTAACAGCTACCAGTTACTCCCTAATGAGAGCCTAATTCCCTTTGCAAACTAATAATGATAAGCGAATGCGTGCTTTAAGGTACTTCCATTCACTTCCTTAAAGAGCAAGGCTCTTGTTTTTAACCTTAAAGATTTTTTGAACTTTCAATGACTTCACAGCCATCAACATAGGAGAGAACTCTTTTAACTCAGTTTCAGCAAGAAAACTTGCAGAGTTAGTAAACTGTTCTACTTACTATCTCCTATTCAAGGATAGTTTTAAGAAGGTGCCTAGAGTTTTATCATATTTTAGGAAATACAACATCCGAGACAACATCCCACGGGCAGCTAAGTTTGTTTTTCTTCTCTTTTATCCCCAAATAGTCATTCTAGTGCAAGATAGGAAAACCAGGCCTGTGATGACCGAAAAAGTTTAGGTCTATTCAGTCCTTATCGATAAACTGATTTTTTTTTCTCCATAGATGCATCTTATTTCAAGTTTGTTATGCTTTGCTTTGGGGGCTATACTTATCAATTCTGCGCCATTTGATCAAAAACTCAAGACTGGCTCACAAGAGGTGAAAGACCTCTCAGAAATATCAGCTGTTCGACAAAACAGTCCGATTCTTTCACTGACTACCTTCCGTGATGTCATCAAAGGTCACAGCCATGGCTTCTGTTTCAGGCGTTTAGCTCTTTCATTAGGTTAGTTTCATAAGAATACTTTGTATAAAAACTTTTACTTAATCGCCTCAGTATCTAGCCTCCCACGCAGGCGCAGGCGTTTTTAGGGGAGCTCGTTTTTCATCCTTCCTTGGGGAAGGATGAAAAACGAGCTCCCCAAAAAACGCCTGCGTGGGAGGCTACTCAGTATCATGTATCATGTATCATTCTTTTTGGAGGCGGAGCTGGGGCTTTCTGGAAGAAAAAACAGCCTGTACACGTGCAGTTAATGGTATTCTGGTCCACTAGGGACCAAGCAGTTTAGATCGTGCTACTAGAGAACACTCGTAACGAACGTAACTCCTGTCTAATGTAAATAAGTGTGGCAGCACAGATTCTGTTTTATGTTTGCAAATCAGTATACCGTCCCCCTCTTTGTGTTCAATGTTATTCACAGAAACTGTTTCTTTACGTTAGCTCCAGACACGCCAAGTGGCTTCAAGGGATGGATCAGGAAGTACCATTCGGGATTCTTAGCAGTACACCAAAAGTTGTATCACTTCTTCAGATGTAGTCCAAACCAAACTTTAAGGAAACTCAAAAGAGCCAAGCGCTCACCCCAACGCCGACCACCCCTACCCCGGCCATGTATCAATGACACGCTTCCTAATAACGCTGAAGACGACGTACAGGAACGAAATCCTCTTTGCATACAAGAGGAAGAAGACGTGGAATTTGGCAGCACCACCGATGGAAGTGGAGACTAGAAAGAGGAGAACTTAAACTTGGCCGAGTGGTCAGTGCGTCGGACTAGCAATCCGAAGATTTCCATGCCAAGTCCCGCTCTGATCACTAGCCTTCCACTAGCTAGATTTTTCTCCTGGTCAGGTGTCTCGAGTTCAACTCCTCAGCCGCGCTTGTTAATTAGCCAACTCTCTGACTTATGCCATCTGTAGTTTTGAATCATGTTCTGTTATCGTTGAATTTACCTCTTTCTGAGTCTCTGCTTTCGTCGAGCATCTGTCCTTTACACCCCAGAGTAAACCAAATCAAAGATAACAAGAACGTTCGTGTCTATCACTAAGACATTAGAGGATTAGAGCCATGTTCAAGGGAAACGGCAAACGGGAATATAATATAAATACGTGCCAGTTTTCCTTTTACTTGTCTATAACTGTTCTTCACTTCAACAAAAAAAATAATTATCTTCTCGTTATTTTCATCGATAAGAATTGTTTTTAGACCGTTTTTCTCTGTTCATTCTCTATTTTTAGTAATTATCAACTTGAGTCCAGTGCGGTTTGCCGTTTGCCGTAAACGTGACTCCAAACCTCTCTATTAAGATGGCGATATTGAAACTGCTCTGCACATTTGCACGCGCACGCTTTAGTCTAGCATTAGTTGAGTACGTATAAGTGACTTAACAATTTTTTCAGGATTTTTCACAAAATAAAACTTACATTTCGACGTTGTCTCAAAATCCTTGATACTGAAACTCAGTGAGAGCCAGAGTCAAGAGAGAAATCGAGCTAGACTTAGAAATTAGCGACCGTTAATTAACTTTCATTTTTGTTTCCTTTCTACGCTTCCGTTCTCCGAATATAAGACCCCCGCAAAAATCGAAACGCAAAAGAACCTCCGAGGTCATGATCAATATTTGGGAATTGTTCTTAACTGAACGCAAGATCAACATATACTGCATCGGAACATACTGAGCGAAACACGCCCAGATGTTGGTGTTCAAGCGCTTGATTGTCATGTACATCTTGAGCTGGCGAGGTAAAGGACCGTTTAACCTCCTGTCAGTATATATGAATTATTTTCAATTAAACTTTCTACTGCGACGTCGATCGTGCATAAAGCATAAACAAACTACACAAATTTCCCACCACCTCATATGGGAGTTGAGAAAAGAAAAGCAAATTTCCTCCTACAAGCATCAACTTGTATATAGACCCCTCGTTTTTAAGCCATATAAGGCCCCGGGGTTAATATTTTTCCGAATTTTATGAGAGCCGCGCCTCACGTGAAGCAAAGAGATACAAAGAAAAGACAAAAAGTACGTCTTTTGTTGTGAATTTCAGTGCCGAAGCAAATATAATTTAATATCACAATTTTTATAGAGTCCAGTAAGAATTCTAGTGTCTCCGCGAAATACAAAGTACAGTGGAGGAGCAAGACCTTCAGATGGGGGAGGGTGGGCGGTCATCCAGACCCCTACATAAGCGGGGGGCGGTCTCAAACAAGTTTTTTTTTTGGGCCCTTCTGGCCTTAGTTTGGTCTAAAAATAAGGGGGGGCGCAAACTTGGGTAATTACCAGTTTTGAAGCATGGTAATAGGGTATTTGAGCCGACTCTGATCGAGTCTTGAGAAGTTTGGCACCTTAAGCTACAATTTTGTTAGGGCACGTCATTATAGTGTTCCTACCTTAGGACGTGTCCTCAGCAGGTTACTAAACCGTTTTAAATTGCCATCGCTTGGTGATGTATTCACTATTCAAAGGACAGGAGACATTACCGTACAAATCAAACAATCTCTTTGGGAAGGAAATGCACATGGTAACAAAACTAAGTGTGTCAAGGCCCTGATACCAATTTTAGCTCAACGTTAGAGCGAAGAGCCCACACCTCTCTGGAAATACTGCTAGTCAAAGAATGTCAATTAATTAACTAACATGATTTAAAGATCATCTTGGGTTTTTCCATCCTCAAGAACGGCTTACTCCTTCTGAATTTTTTATTGCTCTTATCAAATACAATAAATATGAGACACTAAGCGCATGCCTCCTAATCTCCTCTCCCAAACAGCGCAGACGTATGCCTCCTAATCTCCTCTCCCCAACAGCGATTGTCAGGAGTCAAATAGTTCACTCAAACAACGACTTCAACAAAGATCTAATTGCTCTTTTTGAGGTGACTGTGTTGCACAGACCACCCAGAAAACTACCACAAATACTCCATACGAAGCGGGAAACAGAACCCTGGAGAGTCTGTCTATTAAGTGAACTGGGACAATGTCACGTGACGTCTTTTTTCTCCGCTGAACTGCCATGATTGAGCCATTAGCCTCATCTTCTTCTTCGTTTTTAACTGGGTAACGTACTACTACATCTGTTCCATAACAGTTGTTACGCGACGAATCCTCTGATACATGGTTGTCCAACAAGCCAAGCTGTTAAAAATCGTAACGTTAGGTTATTGAATGAATGAATGAAGCTTTATTTAATCTCGGGTTTGATGAGGTTGGTTAGACCTCTAGCAAAAAATATGCTATTAAGCCGAGGAAAAAAAACAAAGAAAACAAAACAAATAAATAGAAAAATAGAGAAAGAAAGGGAAATCCAAAAACTTATTTACAGTATAAAAGCCTAAAATTACGTCACATATAGCTATTTACAATAAAAAGCCCAACTACTATTACTTAATAGAACATAGATATTATATCGAATTAGCTAGAACCTTAGCTGACAATGTGCTTAGGCATCTTAAGATATCAGAAATCTTGTTCCAAGTAATAGCCGTCAAGTACTTTACTGAGCTCTTGCCATAACGAGTCGTATTAGGTTTCGGTACTTGCAGCTTGTTAACCCCTAAAAAGTCCAACGAGCACTGGGCTCTCAAGTTTTTAATATTGTCTCTTAACCTAAATAGTTCTCTCAGGTACTCAGGTGGATAATTGTTAATTGTCTTAAATACAAAAAAAAATTCATTAAATAATATGATGGTCCACGAAGATTATGTAAGCTAAGATTGAAATATAAGTCAACTAGCGTGAGAGGGTCGCTCTCTCCTTCAACTTTTATTCACGTTAGCGATCTAGTAGATCCATCCATCTAACCAGAAACACCTAACACGTGTCCCTATCGCATTTGTGTTGTTCAGGGGGGGTCAGTCTTAGATTAGATTCTTAGATCAACCGTTTTGGTCTGAAATTAGGTGTGGTTTAAGTAGCCTGAGAAAACAGCCTACATTTCAGGACCCCACCAACGGTTTCCCCGTGAAATGACGTATGAGGAACGACCGCAGGAAATTCATACTCATGAAGCCGGTCACTGCTCTCATATGGGTTGTGCTTTTGATTGGTTAAAAATTTTCTTCCACCGATCAGAAGCACTACCCAGATCCAGTGGGTAGTAATACGTCATCAGTATAAAATTTCTGTGCTCCTTCCTAAGACATACCCAGGGAAATCATTGGTGGGTGGCGCCGCGAAACGCCGGCTGTTTTCTCAGGTTAGGTGTTTAGCAAATGCAACATCTAACTTTTATTCGTCTCTTGATTTCTATGACCCTTTCTTCAACTCATAATAAAACAGACTCACTTCCTGAGGGAACTGGAGGATATTACTTGTCCCGGTTGTCCATGTAAAACCCCACTAAAGTATATTTTTAAAACCATCCTAACGATTGTTTACCTCGCATTTCTCATGATTATCTGGCTTTCTTGTATTCCTGCCCTTGGTATTAAGGAGAATAACATACTCCAGCATGGTGGAAAACACAAAACCAAAGGACACGAACAAGTGGCAATCAATGGCCTTAAAGTAAGACACACGGGGCATTCTACTGTTGACGCTTCCTATTTGCAGTAGAAAACAAATAGTCACATTATGAATAGTGGGAGTGGCAGGTGTTTGATGGGAAGGTGAAAAAATGGACGCGCAAGGGAATGCAGTGGGTGCGAGAGAATGCAATGGGCGTGTGAGAATGCAATCGGTGCACAGGAATGCAGTTGTTGTACAAGCGATGCAATGGGAACACTAGGATACGATAGAGGTGCTATAATGCGATGGGCACACCTGAATGCAATGGGTGCACTAGAGTGAATTGGGTGCATGAGAATGCAATGGGTCCACGAGAATGTATTAGGCACGAAAAAGCAATAGGCGTATAAGGATGTAAAGGGCACGTCAGAATGCAATGGGCGCACGAGAATGTAATGGGTGCACGAGAATGCATTGGGCACGAAAAAGCAATAGGCGTATAAGGATATAAAGGGCACGCCAGAATGCAATGGGCGCACGAGAATGTAATGAGTGCACGAGAATGCATTGGGCACGAAAAAGCAATAGGCGTATAAGGATGTAAAGGGCACGCCAGAATGCAATGGGCGCACGAGAATGCAATGATTGCACAAGAATGTAATGGGCACATAGGAATACAATGGACATGCATGAATGCAACGGGAACATGAGAATGCAAAGGACGCACGAGAATTCAGTTGGTAGGCAAGAATGCAATGGGCGCGCACGGATGCGTTTAGTGGAAGGAAATGCAATGAGGGCACAAGAATACCATGGGTTCTCGAGAATGCAATAGGTCCTTGAGAAGGTGATTGGTATACGAAGGGTGCGCTCTTCATGTAACGGTATGCCTTCCCTTCCCTATCCTCTTCCCTTCCCTTTCAAACGCCAGAAAGCAGAAAGTTAGTTGAGTATGCGTACAGCGTTACTAACGCACAAAAACATTTACTGGTACTTAGCTTAACAATGAACTACAACATTGTATCCACAAGTGCATCAAAAGACCCAAATGAGATCTCAACCTCGTTCCCAGCAGCGTTTTACCACCCATCTTAAAGGCGAAGAAAGCACTGGGAGAAAACAGGTTTACTCACAGTACCAATTTGGCTAAACATGATGTTTACAATCTACGGACGCAAGTGTTTTTTATGAATTGTTGCGAATTAAGAAATCGTGATGTAATGAAAGAGGAATTTCTCCCGAAGGTAATAATAGAACTTTTAAAGTTTGTTGGTGATTCTTCTGGCTTCTTGAGTTTCCGGGGAGCTAAGCGAGTCAGAGATGACAGTTGGAAGATATGCTACAGTCGGACCTACCAAGAAAATAAACAATTGTAAGCACAGTTGTTATTCCAAGGGCCACTCGGGCGGGCACAGCATCTTGTGGTAGCCAAAGGGCCATGAATGACAGAATAACGATCAAATAACTTGGGAGGAACACTTGAAGAACGGTATATGACGTACGGCGGTCAAACACAAATGTAGCGTACACGTTTGAGAAACCACCTGCATATAGAATGAGAAGCACATAATCAGTAATTAGTGTGAACTTTAGACTTCCGGCAGATGGGATAAAAAGTCCCGTAGGGGACCCCCTTGCCGTGAACACAAGACAGGATTATTAGAAAAGGTAACTATCCTCCCTTGTTTGACATTAATGGCTGAATTAATGACTGAACAAATGCAGGTACATCTTTGGAAACTAAAGAGTTGCACCCAAGTGACAATCAATGCTTGGCAATAAAATTTTTCAGCGACCAATTCTGGCGATTGGAAGTTTCTTGGGAAATTACTTGAAGAGAGCTAGGGACAAACAGCTACGTCATTTCTGCGTCATCACTGTATAGAGCTCCTGACCAATCAGTGCGCGAGAAATCACTCAATAATATTAAAAACGAAGTTACGTACCAGAGGAAAATTTCCCATGCTTGTAACTTAGGTTTGCCCCCTTGTACTCGTACTGAGCCATGGCATCATCATACACTTCAACAACGCACTTGCTTGCTAAGAAGTTTCCCCATTTGTAAACCAACTTGGAATCAGCCAGTGAAACTAATCAAGGCCGAAAATAATTGTTTAATTGGAGTAAGAGGTAAATGTCAGTTAAAAATCCTAGTGATCACAGCACAAAAAAATTAAAGGGAAGACACATCTTTAGTTTGTTGAAAGGAATGTATGTCCGATTCCATGAGAATTTGCTCCATTTTGTTAGCTTTGCTTTTGTTCACTGATTTGTTCTGTTGATAAAATGGATATTCTTTTTTCCTCAATTGAGCCCCCAACATCTAATAACACCGGAGCCACACAGTTCGAGACGCCAAAACATATAGTATATGTATTTAGTATATAACAATTATTCACCGAAGTGGAGGTGGCTAGTCCTGGATATTTACCGAACTGCGAAGCAGTGAGGTAAATATCCACGACTAGCCACCGACACTGAGGTGAATAATTGTTTTAGTATATACTAAAACAGTGAGATCATTGAGCACAAAAATGATGATTTTTAACTCAAATACTGTTGCCAAAGATTACAATTTTGGCGCGTAATGACCGGGCGGCTGCGACCGTCGCTTTATTCTTGCCGACAATTAAAACTTTTCAAGGCATTTGTTTAGCTCTTGCGGGGAAATTTCTTCAAAAGGAGTTGTGAATTCTTTCTGTATTTAAAATCATTCTATAAAAAAAGATTATTAAATTTAGTTTGAAGCTTATTTATGAACAACTCAACTAAATAAAGTAAGCAAGACTTAAACTTAATTTGCATTTGTAAACAAAAACGTTTTCACCAGTTTTATCGATAAATTAGTGTCAAAAAGACAAAGCTTTACCTGTTAAAACTTCCAATCCGAACTTCGTCACCTTCTTCGTGTATTTCGGAAACAGCTTGCTTGATTAGTTGTGAAATTTGTTTGTTTGTTTGTTTACGGCAGAAAACCGGGAAGGCATTTTGCTCGCAACTTACGCGAGTTTGGCGTTGCTCGCTCGGAGGAACTGGAGGTGAATCAGTGAATAGTGCAGGATATTCACTGATTGGGTAGCCAATCAGAGCGCTCGAAAAACACTATCCACTGTTTTAGTATATACTAAATGTATTTATACAGAGTTCCGCCCTAGTATTTTTTGGGGTACTTAACAGCGCATCTTAAAGAATATACCATACGAGCTGAATCAAACTGACGGGACAGGTTAACGGCAGACTGTATTTGAACCTTTCAACGGTTTGGGTTACAGCTGTAACTTACTATTGCTTGAAATTGCTGAAAATTTTTTGTTCTCAGCTAAAATGGATCAACAGCTTAGTTTTACAATACATGTTACAATGCATTTTACAATACATACAATACACGAACCGCCTATGATACTATATCAACAAAGAAATAAGAACAAATACAACTGCAAATGCCCTCTGAAAACAGTTTCAGCCGCAGGAAGGATAATGATCCATAACTATAATAAAAGGATTGCACAGAAAATCGGCTAGGAATATCAAAGTCGACAACTCACAGCTCTCTATCACCAAATCACACTTTTGTCTGTCAAGTGGGTACATCTGCAGCTGCATATGGCAGGCAACTTTTAATGCAATCCTAAAAAAAGAAACAAAGCAGAAAAGGCCTAAGCCGACTGATAAACGTCAATGATCAGTTGAATTCAGAAACGAAAGGGAAATTGAACACGAAAAGAGATTATGGGGTCGTCTTGCAAGGACCTGCAAATTTAAATTAGAGGCATGAGAAAATAGGTCAGAATATTGTCTTCATGAAAACAAATGAAGCAAATACGACTTGGTTTTATTTGGACTGTCTTTAACCAGATCACACCCAGGAAATTTGCTCTGCTCCAGTCCCCTTCGTCACAATTTAAGTTAGCATATCTTCTCAACTCAGTAAACGCTGAGCCGCTTTGTAAGAATGTTCAAAATCCTCGTTTCTTGGGTTTTCCCGACATATGGAAAGCCCTCTTAGCTGAGGGAAAGGTTAGCTGTCAAACTCTAATTCGACAGAATTTTTAAGAAAGGCGATAAATGTTGCTCGTTGTCTCAGGGGAAAATCCGAAGAAAGCGATTAGAGAAAATTCTTACCTTGACATGTGAGTAACATGGCCGTTAGGCAAAACGAATACCATCTGGTTGTCTTTCATAACCTTGAGAGAAAAAGTTGAGCTAGTGTCACTATTACATGTAAGTCATCTTTCTGGAAAACTACATGATTGACTGCTTCGAAGAAGAATAAGTAAGAGCACTGTAGTCAACCTGGATATTAATAACTCAGCTCCGGTGTTTGGTGTTTATTTATTTAACAAATCGACCACAATTTTCCATGGTCAACATTCTTATAGACCATAGAAGTGACGTCATAAAATGTTCAAAACTCAAGTGGAGCCGCAGGCGAGTGGTTTCACTGCAATAACAATTATTTTTTTTACGAAAAACCAAAAACAAAGCAACCGGCATTGCGTGACATGTTACCTCATTTCCATGGTCTATACTCTCATAGGCCAAAGCTGTCGACCAATCAGCGCACGAGGATTCGCTCAGTTATTGTAAAATTTTATTTCTTTTCACGCTTCGCCAAAAGGTCTGGAACACTCATAGAGTAAGCTCTACTGTAAGGTCCAGAAAATTGGATCAAGTGTTGATGACTAATGCAGGATTTACAGTTACTGGATATACCTTGATACGAAATTTGGCATAATAATAAGATTGGGTCGAATTATATAACTGAATATAACTGAATATAATACTGGTAAATCTCTGGTTAACTTTCTTTAACGTAATTATTTGTGATTCAAGAGTTCTGAATTGTCAACATAGAATATAACTCACGTTCTTAATCTCAGATTGCTTGGCATTCAAGAAGATAGTGTCTGGTGTCCATATCTTTTTTATGTCGTTACCACTAAATGAGAAGGTTCTGTCCTGGCCTTGAGCCAGCCTTATGTCCCTCCACCACTGGATGATAACTAAGTCCAAGCCGTATTCCTACAAGGAAGGAATCGATCAATTAAAGGAGCTATTAGTCACGGTAATATTGCTGTTTTAGGTTAATTCTGTGCTGAAATCATTACTTAATGTCTTTACTCATACACAAAAAGAAGAAAAAATCATGTAGATTTCATCTGGGAGCACTAACCATGATAACTGTTTGGCTATATAATTAGCATTAAATCTTGAAAAAGTTGACCCCACGTTTTCAAGTTTCAATACATCTTTACCATCCGTTGGATCAAAGGACAGGAAACAGTTTCAATGCCTATAATCTTAGATAACAAAACTGGCCTTCTTGTTTGGAATTAAATTGATATGAAGAATTAAGTTTTAGCTCTTTAAAACGATAACAGATAGGAGTTGATATACGACCTTGACAGGGATACTTTCATTGGACAGTAAGTTGAAGTCATATCAGTGTCATTTTCAGTATGAATGAGATGTTATAATATTGTTACTCCTAACAGTGATCTCACTTGTGAAAAGAAACTTTAGTTAAATTACGCAAGGACGAAGGAAACAATTACCCCCAGAAGATGAAAAACTTAAGGCCAGTCGTTTTCAGTTCAAATTTCTACTTTTTTGAAGGTTGATTAAAATCTGAACAAAGTTAAACTTTTTCTCAGCATTGCAAAAAAGAGTTGTGCAGATTTTCTATATCCCCAGTACTGCGGAGCTATAATAAATTTTAACATCTTTCTTAAAATACCTGTTTTATAGTATCTTTTAATGTTTTTTCCCCCTTCTAATATCCCAGAATCTGGTGTGCGATCAGCACCAACCAAATGGGTTAAGGAATAACTAGACTTGACTGGTTCAACAAGGGTATACAAGGCTTACCAGGCTTACCAGGCTTTTGGTGCAAGGGTACGTACAATGCTATTAATCGACACCCTTTTCAGCTACAACGGATCTTATATTTCTAGCATATGTTTCCATTCAGTTCTTACCATGTTTGCCTCGTCGACTTCTCCAAAAGCAAGAATCTCAAAAACAATATTCACTTTAACTGGTTTACCTAAAGATGTACATTTAAATAAAGAGAACTAAAGTGAACAAATGTAGAAAATTTTAAATCTAAAGGTACCGAGATCCTGAAAAGTGACATATAATTGCTGAAAGGGCAATAAGAAAATCTTCACTGCTACACAATTTTCGATGGAGGCGATGTCTGTTGTGCATTGATCATGAGAAATACATCTTAGTGGCATATTATTTATAGACTACTGGAGCAACTTTTAGACTTTTAAGTCTAAAATCCCTAAACATGCCATTTTGAATCTTTAAGTGATGTACCACACCAGAAATGATCCCAGCTCTAGCCTAAGAAGTTATTGAAGTGTCCGAGCAACTAAGGCCCTCGTCTGCCTTGGAAAACTCTATGCACAGGGGAAAACTCAACAAACTGGCCACACAAACTAAGCTTGCTTTATGAAGGCCTGGGTCGATAGTATCGAAAAGTACACATGCAAGCACTTGTGGGATTGTTTAGGGAAAGCGAAAGGCAAGATCTGGGAGACCACAATGCTATACATTATATTCTGCAAACACGAAAGTAAAAGAGAGTTACAATTTATTCTGATGTTTAGTTATACTACCCATTCACTGATTTCAAGCCACCATGGAAAAACACATACAACGCAGAGATAGACTCTAAGCCCCAGTTGCTTCTTATATAAAACGAAAGGTCTTTCAAAACATTCCCTATTGAAAAGAGAATTCTATAACTTATTTATAAACAAATTCCTAGGAGTTATACACGGTTAAAGCGAAAACATTGCCATGCAATTCCTAGTCTTTGCCCACCCCCCACCCTCTTCCCAAAAACTCCCATAATGCTTGCGCACCTTCAGGCTTCCACGAACACTGCTAGACACGTACATTGCAACACATTGCGTCACTGAACCCGTATAAACTCGTAGTTTTGTAATAGAGGATCACATATAAAATAGCAGAGGATACAGAAATAAAACAGAGGAGACCATCATGAAGCCAAGATGGAACAGCTGATCTCCCAGCAGGGTTACACTTCAATCCCCCCTGGGCATGTGACCATTAAAGGTCTTTGATGAAAAACAAGTAGTTATATCAATTCAGGAAACCTGATCTTTTTCACAGACTTAACGTTTTTTTGGACTAGATTATATTTGATAATTTTAGGCACATTCACTTTTGGTGAAATTTTTTTACACAGCAATTAATCAAGTTTTAAGACAAATTCCTATACGATTACCAACACAATAGGGCCATTTATACGAGGAAAAATAAGACGCGAACTTTCCGTATAAACGGCACGTCTTATCTAAGACGAGAACAGCTGGGATAAATGGTTCGCGTCTTATTTCTGTTCTTGACTCGTTTTCATGTGAATGTTGCTTGTAGCAACGGCAATCCAACGTGGCGCGCCAAAAATTAACGCATGCGTACTATGCGTTCGCGTCTTATTTAAGACGCGAAGGTCATTTATACGAAGTTTTTCTCGTCTTAGCTAAGACGCGTCTTATCTAAGAACTGGTGTTAACGGCTGTTCTAAAATAAGACGCGTCTTAGCTAAGCCGCGTCTTATTAATCTCGTATAAATGGTACAGTTCGCGTCTTATTTAAGACGCGTCTTATTTTTCCTCGTATAAATGGCCCTAATATGTCAGCTGGAACTCTGTTTTAGTCTAAATCCAATTTCAATTAAGTAAGGGGCTCATTAATCATCATGCAGCCAGCGATGATATGATATTGCCATCAGCCCCTCTATACCACAACAATGCTTCGAATCGAAACCACGACAGAATTGATTTTCCAAGATACCGATGCTTCAAAGACTTGGGAACTCCGAACATGTTACAAAGCATCCTGTTATATATATCCTGCTAAATATATTTAAGCCACATCTACTTTGACTACAATACTTTATAAATGTTAAAAGTCTGAAAAGTGATGCTACAAGTAGATGAGGGTTGAATGAAATGTCACAAACCTGGCACGTAGGGAGCAATAGAGGGATCGTAGTTTTCCATCATCTTTCTAAAGATGTTGGTAGAATTCTGAATCCATTCTCTGTCTTTTGTTGCATTGCTGATGCGCTCTTTCACAGGAGCTGTAGTATTGCTGCAGTTTTGTGCATCTCCTAGGCATTCTTTGTCGTGAATAGATGTTGCATTATCGCTACTGTCCGTCCTATTATCTAGGTGCTCTTTATCTTCTAAAGATGCCGTTCCATTATCTCTTTTTTCCATATCACCACCCCATTCTTTTTCTTCAATAAATGTCTTATTGTCACTTCTTTGTCTGAGGAGGAAAAGCCATATGATTAAGAAACTTCTAGTGGAAAAAACATTTAACTGCAAAACACCGTGGTTGACGTTGTGTAAAGTTGGGCAACGCTTCAGCACTTTAGTGCCCAAGACAAAGGTTCTTAACGAAAAGCAGTCCATGAATATTAATACCAGTCTGCTACTGTTTAAAACGGTTGATCAGAACAGTTTTTTTCGTCAGGAAACAGAAAATTGAAATAAACTATCTACGCTATTCTTTCTATACAACCATTCAACAACCGTCGCAAAAGCCGACATTCATCGAGACTCGTTGACTTTTGATCATTATTCAAAAAACAGTTCGTACGGAGAGGAATGCTCAGCTTAAAATCGGTGGTCTGTGTATTAGGCACCTGGGAATGCCGCCGCCGTCACATACATAATCTATATCAAGCATTCCCTGTTTTTGATTTACGTACCGTAGCTGTTTGGGCTTAAAAAAGGTATATACATAGGTTAGAATGTTATAACTATTTTAGTAAGTGATTTTGCCCAGTATCTTGACAATTTTTATCCAAAAAAGACGTTTTTGGGCTGTGGAGCAGTGCACCCAAAAGAAATATTACTGTAATCGTAGTACGGTCCATTGATGAATTCAGTTTAAAGCTGCAGCTGTTAAACACGCGAAAGGTTTGGACTTAAATTGATATAATTCCATCAGATATCACATAGTGAAAAGGTCTGGATCGATTTATCTTAAAATATGTGGAGGCTTCGAGCTTATGAAGATCTCGTCTTCTTTCTTTGTCTGCAAAGATCAACTGTTCCGTGCATAAAACGCGCAGTATTAAAAACAAGTTCTTATGTTATGGTTAGAGAGTTGTTAAAACTGAATTTTTAACGATACTTACAAGGCAACACAGGAAGCAATGGAAAACAAGGATATAAAAATAATCTTGATTAACACTTGAAGATAGTTCATCTTCATTTTCAAACCTCCAGGTAAAAGGGTTTCCAAGGCGGACTAACTTGAAAAGCCATGCCGCTACCTTCCACCTGCGAACTAAATAATTTATTATTTCAACTTTTGTCTTTTTTTCTGCTTTTATACCCCTTGCTGCGATAGCTTTATGTAATAGTATAGACTATTCTTAAATATTGGATTTAAGTCTCATTATGACTTGCCAAGTAATATATTCGCGAAATAACGAATTAAGCAACAGTGATGTTTATTGCCGTCGCCAGTGGTAACCTACATCTCTATTAACTGAAATGTAAGGATTGAAAAACTTAAAGAACGAAATATATCTACTATAAAAGTCATGACTCGCATAAAAATCTTCAAAAACTAAAGTCGAAGAGCAGCACTGTGTTATAGCTAACTGAGAAACACTGCAACGGACCCTTAATTAACTTTAGTGCATGTTATGGTAGAAAATGCGGGGGGTATCTTATAATGGAAAGCTGATGAGAAATTGAAATTAATAACTCGTTCAAACAGAGTTAGAAGTTTTCAACGCAACCTGACTTGTTATTTAGGGTTTGTTCAAAGGAAAATAAAAAAAACGTTTCTATATGAGTTACATTTAGCTTTAAAAAAAATTTAAACATGATTCTTTTCTAAGAATATTGCATTGCCATGGTGTCTCTGATTTGAATAAGAAAATATAAAATATCACGGGGCATGCATCAAAGAATTTTCGGCAATTTTTAAAACCAAGTCTTAACGACGTTTATTTTCTCTATTGCATCGAATATAAATGTAAACAACAAAGCAATTTACCAATATTTAGCATTTTTTTGCTCGACAGCTGATAAAAAGAATAACAGTCACTAAACGATTCTAAGAATTTTGGATCATCATAGATATACGTTTCTGCGAAACTGTCTACCTGCCCCTCCCCGAAGCCAACATTTTGCCCTAAGTGATAAGTCTTAATACTGGCTTAGGGGAGGGGTAGGTGGGCAGTTTTTCAGAAACGTACAACGATCCAGAGTTTTTGTGGTAGTCAGGCATTTTCTCAAATACAATTCGCCCCACCCTGTAAGGGAATCCAAGACAGTATTGGATTCTGGATTCCACACAATGGATTCCGGATTCCAGATATCGGATTCCAGTCTTTGTCGGTGGAACTTGGGCTCTGGATTCCAATCCTTTGTGGAATTCCAGATTCCTTGAGCTGTATTCTGTATTCTGGATTTCAAAGCTTAGGATTCCAGATTTCACAACCAAAATATTCCTTGATTCCGGATTCCACAAACAAAAAATTTCCCAGATTCCGGAATCCAGATTTTAGTACATGTAAATCCGGAATACGATCGACTCCCAAAAACGTCTGCAAAGACAGGAGGCTTATCATGAAGGTCTTTTTCTCGATATTTTGGCGTCTGGAATTGAGATTTAATGCTATTTCGTCAAAACAAATGTTCAAAGACAAATTCCATTGTTTTTTAAACCACTCAAAGGTGTAGCTTTAGTTCTTCTAGCATCTATCATAGGTTAGCTTTTTAAAGAGTCAATTTCATAGCCTGAATTTCATCCGATTACTTCGAGTCGTTATTGCTCCCTCAGTAACGTACAGTTTCTGGCATGAGAGGAGAAAACGACTCGAAGTAATCGGATGAAATTCAGGCTATCAACTTCATTTTCTTTCTTGCAAGTAAGGATGTAGTCAATATATATGGACAACTATATGATGGCTTGACATGAAGTACTTACACTTGTTTCGCCCCCTTGACGTTGTAACCAAACCTTCTATTGTAACACGTGCAGATCAAGATGGCGGACGGAGAAAACGAGTTCGAGCGACCTCGCAAAGTACCGAGAACGTTAAAAGAAAAGGATTCTGGAAAGCGACTTATCGTGATTCTTGAGAAAGCTTCCCTAGAGGCAGTTAAGGTAGGAGAAAATCTGACCTGTAGATTAAATACAGGGCACAAGTTGTCTGTTTTTGCAAGGATGTGAAAGTGTTGATTTCATTCACGGTGATGTTTTCACGTATGCTTACTCTTCCTTTATTTTAGAATGGAAAAAATTTCGAGTTACTAAACTGTGACAGACACAAAACAATTATGAAGAAGAACAAAAAAGACCCTGCATCTGCTCGTCCAGATATCGCACACCAGGTGAGCCGATTGTAAATATTCGAAAGTTTTACCACGTTTATTCCGAACCCCCACCCCCGCCCGCCAAGCACCTAACCTTTTTGACGTAACCCTTTGCAAAAAACCTTTCCATACTCCCCCCATTCCCTCATTTTCTGTGGTCCTTTTGAACTCGGCAGATATTAAACTCGTAGGAATCCGCTTATACCCATCCATAGGAAGGGAGCAGGTATTGGAATAACGGTCAGTGTAAAACGCAGACTGCGGACTGCAGACTGCAGACTGCGGACCAGGGGTAAAATGCAGACTGAGTGTAAAATGCAGACTGCAGACTAAGAGTAAAACGCAGACTGGGATAAAATGCAGACCGAGCATAAACTGTAGTCGTGCAAGGGTTTAAGGGCAAAAAAATCCCGCAAATCATCTGTAAACGAACACTTACTTGATGACATCTGCTTTCACAAATCCATTCCTTTCTTCTCTGGAACGTCGTCGACGACCCGAAAACATAATCGCAATCTTGAACCTTTTTTTCCATCCGAGAGACTTCACGCTTCAATTTTTGGTGCGAAGTTTTCGATATATGTGACCAGGGACCGTGAACTGGTACAACACCACGGTGTTTACGCTTAAATGAAAGCTGCTGACCCAAAATACTGTACAGGAATTATGGCGATAAAAACGGGAGTAAGTCATTCCAACAACAAAGAAAGTTGTTCTGCAGGAAATTTGGATGACCTTCTATGAAAGTATTGCAAATCAAGGTACGCAGACTTAAGCTGTTTGGATGTTCATTGAAACTTCTGGCGAATGTGCAATTCACTTCGACTAGGAAGCGAAGTGTGTAACTGATACCGGCTAGCTATTTCACCGATTTGAAGAAGAAGGAGCACAAATGTTTAAAAAAGTCTACAGTCTTTATTCTGCATTTTACCCCAGTCTGCGTTTTACTCTTAGTCTGCAGTCTGCATTTTACACTCAGTCTGCATTTTACCCCTGGTCCGCAGTCTGCAGTCTGCAGTCCGCAGTCTGCGTTTTACACTGACCGATTGGAATAAATATGGGGTATCCTATTAATCTAGTCTCCGTGGACTATAGTTAAAAGACCTGTTTTCACAGTACACCTGTGTTACATATGGTGTGCTTACAATGATCTTACAACTTGAATCCATTTATCTAGATCAAACCTACCACAGAAGTTAGTTGTGGTCATAACTAGTAAACAATACCCATTTCCTTGTAGCAGTAACTAATGCAGTACATCTACAAATTCTCATCAGTTTGGGACATTTCATGTTTCTATCCAAATCTTTCTTACCAGGCAGACTGAGCTCTGCTGCAGTTGTTGTTGTTGATACACGGTGCAGCACGTTGTTTGACAGAATGACAGCAAGGGAGTTAACCAACCTCATTGTGAAGGTTTGCTTCACTGGGTTTACAATAGCTGGTCATTGGCTTGAATCCTGTCAGAGACTCCTGTCCCATGCTTGTGACTTGCTGAATGTCATCAAGGAATTTCTTGATGAGAGATTGCATGACATGCTCTCAGACAATATGACATCTTTAACACTCGTATACTGAGCTTAAAAAACACCATCTTTCTTCATTTTAACGTATGTGTACATGTATTTTCCTTGTCCCATTGTTTTATATTAGCCTATACAAGCATGCATGTTTAGCCTCCCGTGCAGACATTCTCTTATCTCTTCACTCAAGCAGAGATTCCATGGGAGGCTAGTGTATGTTGGTCCAGGGATCAAAACTGACATTCTCTCTTTTTGCAGTGTCTGCTTATGTTAATGGACAGTCCACTGAATAAAGCAGGGCTTTTGCAAGTCTACATTCATACTGAGAAAAATGTGCTAATAGAAATAAACCCTCACACAAGAATTCCACGAACATTTGATCGGTTTTGTGGGCTGATGGGTAAGGCTGCATTTTGATTATTATTAGTAGTAGTAGTAGTAGTAGTACTCGTAGTATTAGTATTTAGTAATGTCAATATTATTTGCCGTTTTATGGCGTAGGCTAGGTATCTTTTGTATTAAATTTGAATGATCATCTTACTTGTAACTGTCAAGAAATATCACTTTTTATTGGTGTAATTTTTGTTGTGTTTCCTCATTGTTAAAAAATTTTAAAACTTGTTTCATGAAACTTGGTGTTGGTGGCTTGTTGTATGTTCTTAAGTTGGTCTAAATTTCATAGATTATTGACATTTGTCCCTGTTCTGTTATTTCAAGTTCAGTTGCTGCATAAGCTTAGCATCCATGCTGCAGATGGACCCCAAAAGCTACTAAAGGTATGACAAAATAACGTCTTTTAGTTAAGAAAACTTTCATTGTAAAAGGCTAGTGAAAAGTAACTTTTGGTTGAAGATAAGGAATGACTGGAAAACGTTTGCATTCGCAGGCTATCTAGTGAGTGGTTGCAACAAATTACGATCCATGAAATTCCTTTGTTGTGTAGAAGGCACAGATAGCACCTGACTTGTTGATTATTCTTTGTTGTTCAGGTTATTAAGAATCCAGTGACAGATCATTTACCAACAGGCTGCAAGAAAGTTGGTAGGTCCCTCTGGCTAGTTACAGAGTAAACTGTCAAAGTTAACTTATGATACATGTAGTTTGACTTGTGACATGAATGCTGCACCTGGAAACAGTCCTAGAAATAAGTGATTATGATCAAGGTAATTCTTCCTGCTTGGATAGAAGGCTGGCTGATTTTCCTCGTTTCACAAAGCACATGAGTTTCTGTGGGACCATTCACTTAATTGTTTCTCAGCATATGCAACTGTATTATTTCTTATCAGATCTTATCTTAGGCCTTTGATTTCTAGCTCCCCCTCCATCCTCCAACACATACGTTGTAATAGCCAAATCATATTTTTACATTTCTATTAAAATTCTACATAAAAGATGTATATTCAACTTTTTAGGCCCATGGTCAAACCACTGTAGAAAGGTTTTTTCAACGTGATTGCCTTAGATTTGAATGCCTTGCTTTGCAGCTGTCTGAAAATTGTAAGTTGTGCTTCTTTTCAACAAATCAAAAGTAACACTGAACATTAACTCTGTTACTTATTTGCTTTCAGGGACTTCATTCCATTCTGACAACCTCGTAAAATTGAAGGACGTTATTCCAAAGGATGAGCCCATTGTCTTTGTTGTTGGGGCTATGGCTCATGGCTCAGTAAGTCTCTTTATTTTTCAGCAATTGTCTTGCAAAGTCCTTTTTGGGTGAAACAGTTGAAAAGCCACAATTTTGTCTGCTAAGCACATGGTGTGCTTTTTCACTTCATTAATGTTTAACAGTTTCTTTGACATATTACAGTTCAAGCTCTCGCAAGCAACCACCTCATAAATGCAAAAAAGTGGTTGTCAATAGAGCTGGTCACTTACAAGAACTTCAGAAACTCATTAATAATTCATGAAGAAAAAACAAAAGAAATGAATGTTTTCATGTTGACTGAAGTGAGTGGTCATTGCCATGTAGGCTAAGTTGCGCTAGGGAAATGACCTTGATTATTTTTTTGAAAAAAAACAAAACTTCTCTGTGCAAACCATTAGCGCATGGTGCAGTGTCATATTGAAGTGTTGATTTATATGAATAAGGCTCTGTGTGGTTGTATACAAGAGCTTGGATCGAAAAGTCCAGTTGGGTAATCCCAAAAGTGGTCATGGTCGCTTACGAGAGCTCAAGATCACAGCTCAAATGGGGTTTCACAAAAGTGGTCATAACTAGAGCTGATCACTTATGAGAGTGGTCACAAGGAGAGCTTTGACTGTATTTAACTTATCTGTTGTACCCATTATTTTTCTTTATTACTATAAAATAGAGACTTCAGAATTTAACATTTCTGGTGTATGGGTATGGGTAAATTACCCAAAGCCATATCTTGTAATACTGCTAAGCATCATGGGCAGGCCTTTCATCTTCGCTGGTACCCTTGGGGGGGGGAGGCATGGTCTTTCATATTAACACTAACTATAGGCACTAATGAGGTAACAATAGGCGCCTTTAATTGGCTTCTTTCTGTAATAAGATCAGCCAAAAGTAACTCTAGAAATCGCAACAGACAGACTGAAATCTCGCATTTTCTCAGGCCGTGACGTAGATCCGTTAAGAGATTTATGCAATGACATACAATATTTTTGTTGGTAAAGTACTTCTTAGTGACTTCAAATTCTCAGTGGAACTGGAGGAAGGCTTTGCAGTCTTTCGGTGTGTTCTTGCATTTATTACAACATTCTAATGTTCAAACCCCCCAACAGGCTCGAAATTCTTACTTTCATCTGTCACAACTGTTAAATAGTTTGGAGGACTCAATTTATATGTGCTGTTTGTTTAGTGTGAAACAATTTTTGTACTCTCGTGAGTCGATTGATACAATATGATGTCATTCATAATATTTTTCCTTTTTCAGATTGATGTTCCTTACGTAGAAGAAACCGTAGCGATCAGTCAGTACCCTTTATCAGGAGCGTTAACGTGCTCCAAAATATGCACAGCGTTTGAAGAAGCGTGGGGAATTTTATGAGTAGCAAACATAGCCGTGTATAAAAGCCATCTACGGATGATATGAAAAGACTTCTAAATGTTCTTGTGCTTATCTGAACTGAGAAGCACATAAAAACTGATTGCGCGTCCGAGTCAGCGCTAAATTTTAGCAAAGTTTTGATAATTTTATGAGGAGCCTTACATTGTAACAAGAAGTTGGTTGTTCAGTTTGGCAACATCTGAAGAGCCTGAGGAAGTTGCTTTAGTGATCACTTACCGGGAAATTACTTCCAAGAATCGACGGCAGCGAAAAAAGGCGTCATTATTAAAATGAATTCATCTTTTCAAACGTGGTCGCGGTTATTCCAACTCGCTTAAAATGCCTCATTTATATGGGTGAAATTGCTTGAAGCTGAATTCATGGGAAGCGCTACTCAGTAATCTAGTAAGAGGACAGAGATTCGTCGTCGTGTGCTCACGTCCAGTGACGGCAAGTTTCCTTAAAGGTGCAACGCAGGTGCAAAGTTATTGTTTTGCTCTTTTAAGGGGCTGTGATGTCACGCCTGTCTGGCTCATTTTGTCAATAGGGAGCTTGAGCAACGACAACGGCGACGTCAACGAGAACGGCAAAACAGCAGTAGGGTTAGATTGGTTAGACAACTCTGCATGCACATCACCCTTTTTTGTACATTTCTTTGCCGTCACTGCATGACTGCGACCACTTGAAAATGTAGAATTTCACGTATTGTGGAGAACGTGAACACAAAACGACGACTTTGCTTTTCTTTTCTTGAACTTTGTTAAAGTCTTTTAGAATTCAACTACAGCATTTGACGAATTGAACGAGATGGAATAAGTGCGATGAATTTGCTGTTATTTATTCCTTGATTTTACGTTTTGAGCGGTTATTTTTATGTTTCACTCTATTTGGTGGCAGTTCCCACTGTTAGAATTTTTATAAAATTAGTGACGCAGCTCCTTTAAACCGATTGCATTTTTTAGGTTCTCGGTGCCTTTGCGTCTTCGCTTAGACTGAAAAAAGTCATTGAACGGTAGTCCACTGGGCCTTAGAGCGGTTTTCATTTGAGTGTCGAAAAGTAATTGGTTTTGCACTTTCTACACGATGCGATTGGCTTAAAAGATTCGCGCCACCTTTTCATCCAATCAGAAGTAAAACCAAAGCCAACTGTGACGCGCTCGCATGCATTTTCCCGCGCTTTGCGTCAGCCACATGTAATTACTTCGAGTTTTGATTGGTTCAATGTATTGTCTGTGTCCTATGTGATTGGCCAGAGTAATTACTTTGGTTTTGGTTTTACGACACTCAAACAAAAACCACTCTAAATAAGTACAGTCAAAGTCATTAATAAGACACTGAGGGGGCCATAAAAAGTGTCCGTGGTAACGGGGTGTTCGTATTAAGCGGGTTGAATTAAGAGAAATGTAAAGGCCTTTCTTTCCCCAGGGACAAAATAAACTGTCGGTAATAGCGTGGTGCCCTTGTAAGGCGGGTGTCTGCAAAGCGGGATTTGACTGTAAAGGCAGAGTCTCATGTTGATAACTTAAGACCGAATCCGCCATGAAATTGAGTAATTTTAATTTTCAGTGGACAATAATCTTGTACCAGAATAATTTTGCATTCTTTTCTACATTTTTCAAGACCTAAAGATGTAATAAATCATCTGTAATAATACCAAAGAAAATTTCTTATGGGAGCTCGAGAAAGTGAATGTCAAATTTCACAAAATTACATCTTTCACATAAAATTTACAGAGATTTACCTGTGTTTTCCCAATTCTTGTGAAATTTGACATTCATTTTCTCGGACTCCCCTGAGAAATTTTCTTTGGTGTTATTACAGATGACTAATTACATCTTTAGGCCTTAAAAAATGTAAAAAAGAATGCAATATTCTTTAAATTATTCTGGTACAATGTTTTTGTCCACTGAGAATTAAAATTACTCAATTTCCTAGTGGATTCCGTCTTAACTACTTACGGGCTGTTACATCATTTAAGTTAAGGACACCTTCATGCTACACCTGGCCGGCGCCCATTCCCTCTGAGTTCGGCCTCACTCTCAAATGGACTTTTCTGAAGGGTTTTTCAGAGAAAAGCGTGCTAATGACTGGCAAGCATTCTTGTGAAACTTGAAACGCTGATACTTAAAAAAATTCATTCTAACGTAAAAGTGAAAACTCCAGTGAAGAACAAGTCTGTTGGTTTCGATATATTTTACCTAGGTGCATGTACTTTTGATAATAATCATTTTAACTAACTGAAAGAACTCTGTCATTTAATACGCGATTCCCTCTGGGAATCCGCGTACTTGGTATGGCAAGACATCGATTTCAAACATTACTTGTTTCTGTCCAGGAAATACCATAATTCTGAAAAAATTAAACGTCTAAATTTCTGAAAATTCAGGTCTCCCATCACATCAAAGACTACCCTGAACGTGTTATCAAACATTTTCGGGGAAGAGTGACTTGATTAACAAGGGTGGAGGAGGGAGGAAAGGATATAAGGGACTGCTCATATCTTATTTTTACTTGTGAGGTCATTTCATAAATTAAAACCACAGCCAATTCCATATCTTCTGTCTACTTTAGGGTGGATTTCCACTGTCAAGTAATTTTTACGTGCGTACGCGTGTAAATTTTCGCGCGTAAATAAAATAGAGGTGATGTTTGACAGGCCGCGCGTAAAGGTAAAGTTGAGCGAAGGTTCGACTTTGATGTTTACGCGCGACCTTCCATACATTGCCTTACTTTACTTACGCTTATTAAATTTGCGCGTAGTTGAGGGCAAAACATTGCTTGAAAATTAAAAGTTCTTCTTGAGCGTTTGAACCTCTCTTCGCAACGTCCGATATTTTTATGTGATGTTATATGGACAAAGAAACCAAGAACACTCCAGAAATCAGCTCCCAGGGCGGCTGTTCTTCCCGCCCCACTCGCTCCAGGTTCCGGTTGTTCAAACGCTAGATAGCGCTTTCTACCGGATTTATAGGGATACCAACTGCGTTACCCACTGGATGGTGATTTATCCATGCAGTGGATAGGGGCCAGGGGACGGAAAAGAGGAACGAGGTTGCCTCAAGGCACAAACAACAGAAGAATCTTGCCAAGGACAAACCGTGGCTGATTTTTCATTATTATTATTATTATAATTATTTTATTCACTTATTTATATTTCAATTGCTCGCAAAAATCCTGGGTTTTTTTAACCTCCTATACGCACGAAGGTTCCTTGATACCTTATCGTTACTTAAAGCGCTCCATTCCAGTTTCAAAAATCACTTTGATTCTGTTTGGGAGCAAAAGAGAAGCAAACAACAAAACAATACCAACTTCATTTCATTAAAGGTTATCTCTGGTCTCATTAGACTTTCTGTGAGTCTTGCGCCTACTGGAAATGCAGCCAAAACGGATTTGATAAAGTAAACTGGGTACCATGAGGACTTCCTTTACACCGCTAGGTAGCTAGATAAAATATAGTAGTTTCTAAGAAACGCTGAATCGCTGCGTTGCGTCGTATCATTGCCTGACTTGAGAAAGCGAATTCGCCACCGTAGAGATTTAAAAGCTTGACAGCTTGACCGCTGGTCCTTGTCAAGGCAAATGTAAAAAACTGCAGTGTCGTTGGCAGTTATTGTGTGTAAATGTGATTTCCTATTTTGTTGTTTGTTTTGCTTTACTTTTGTTTTCTTGGTTTTTTTGGTTGGTTATGTATAATTGAAGAAACCTAGCGCCACGCGAATTTCAAAAGATGTACCAAAAATCGACCCGTGGCCAATGTCTTTCTTTAAAACACCAACTTAAAGAGATTTGACCTAAAATTCAATAAAATTGAAATCAAAGATAAGGTTGGTCCTAGGACATAGTATTTACAAACAATAATTATATCCAACGAAAACTATCAATGAAGTTACACCACCCTCACAAGTACGATGTACAAAAAATTGTCCGGATGACTAAAATGTTCACTGATCCACTGAGCAGGTGTCTCAAGAGGGGGTTCAATGCCGTGAATAACAACGCGCCATTCATTATCAATCGCACCACTGCCGCTGGTAAATGCTTCAGGAACAAACTCGTGTAACAAATCACCAAGGGTGCGAAGCTCGCCTGCAAGAAAAAATCAAGAACGAGTCGTGGCTTGGAACGGTAACAGGTCGTGTGTCCCCAAAAATTAATGGAGGTTTGGCTGGGGTTTGTTAATAATTCACCAACAAATAAAATTCTTAAATCTTTTATTCTGCCTCGGAATCTACTGCAGTCATTTTTTCAAGCAGCTAGATAATGTATAACAATCACGAATAGACGACTGTTTAACTGTGACAATAGAAGGACCGAAACGCACCAATTACTGATTACGAGTCTTCATAGCCAATAACATCACGGCTTAACTGACAGACGACCAATAACATCGCGACGTAATTAACCAATCAGATCAATAACCAGAGTATAATACCATCAACTGACGTGATACAACTCACTTTGACTCTGCAGATGACTACCGCACAGGTTGTCGAAACGTCAGTCACTGTCAACAACAGCAGTCCTATTCAGGACTACGTTCACCCGGACGATCAAACTCAACCTACTTCTATCTCTGCGATGTTATGTGTTGAATTCCCACAAGTGTAGTCAAGAGGCTCTTGGTGTAGTACATCGATGTAATTGAGATTGTTCATGTTTTGAAAGCTGTTGCCATTGTGACTAGGGAAGACTGAAATTTATCATCGATTTTTGTGGTCAGTCACTTTTTGAGTGCTGAGGTGTCCCTTAAATGGAGGTTAAACCCGGGTTTCGGGACCCAGAAAAAAGTGTCCCTTTTCTCTGAATAGAGGCGTCCCTTCAAAAGAGGTTACAAAGACTATGTGAACATTTTTCCAGGACCTGAAATTTTGTCTGTCCCAAAGGAGAGGTTCCTCTGTAAGCGTGAAAAGACAGTTACTGCACATATTGATCAACAGCTTTTTCCAGTGAAAACTTCACACAAAATATATATCAAAGAGCTACGAAGCGATCGCTGCGATCGCTCAGGTGTACACATGCAGACTTCAGTTTTGATGTACAGTCTCTCAGTATCTCGAATGTGATTATCGAGATTGTTCAGATCGCTCGACCTTTTTTAGCAATCGCAGCATTAGAATCCAAGCTCGACTAAAAAACGCCTAATGATAATAAGCAGTGTTGTAGAGTGTTGTTTGTCATCGGGCGATACTGACTTACGTCCGGGCGAAACGACCACAATTCCCTGGAACTAGTAAAGAGCAGAAAAACCGGACGCTTCGATACAAAGTCGTTTTGTGAAAATGCACGAAAATTTCGATCACTTGTAGTATAGATAGCTCGTGAACAAGAAAAACTATGGCGTGCTTATTCCCATCCTCGGAGACCCAGGGGCAGTTAGTCGGGTCGATAAAATGTTCGTGGTGAAAGTTTACTGTAAACTTTCACCACGAACATTTTATCGACCCGACTAACTGCCCCTGGGTCTCCGAGGATGGCTTATTCCTTGTTCTATACGCCAACTACGCGAAATTATTTGTACCTCGACTGAAGCGACTAGTGTCGATAAGACTTTTACGGAAACTACTGCCGTATAGGATACAAGCAATCTTTTCCTACAAACAGACTGATTTAACAGACGGACAGAAATAAAGATCGAGAAAATTTGAACCATACTAAAGTATTGGTGTAAAAGAAATCATTTAAAGCAAAGCGAAACCAACATCGAGCTTATGTGTATGAATAAGATGTTGAATCCTATTTCAGAACTGACTGCGGGTAAAGGAAAATTAAAAACATACTTGCTTCTACATGCTTTACACAGACGGGTGGCATATTTCATATTGCGATCACGAGAATAGGGGCGATAAATTTATGCTTACTTACCACTCTCAGTAACAGGCCTAAATAACTGCTGGATAAAAGGACTATCAGACTGCAAGGTCAACAAGAAAATTGTATTAAACAAATACAACATAATATTAAAACTGTAACTAAAACAGCGAGAAACGAAAACTATGTACCTGTAATATTCTAAAGGGAATAAACTTGAAGTAAGGGTCATCTCCAGTTCTCTCCATAAGACGTCGGTTCACAGCCCAAAACTGTTCAAACTTATCTGTACAACAAGTAAAATATGTAATGATCAGCATTTACGATCGAAGGATTGGTGAAGGCCAAAGAACCAAAAAACATGCCAGTGACAATCTAGAATTAAGCACTCAAGTAACAGAAATATTCAGGTTGAGCTATGCAATTTTCTAAATTAATCCAAGTACCAACCATCCAAAAATACTACTACAGTCTTTAGATGAAGGTGAAGAAAAAGGGTACTTATTTCTAAACAATCATTATCTGAATAACAAACCTGAGGCTGACTGGCCCTAATTTTAGCCCCATCAGTGCTCTGTCAGGTCTTACAGGTATTTAAAGCTACAACTGGCGACAAAATTGTTGACATTGTACTCAAACGGGATAACTTTAGAAAACAAAACAATCTGCACCCCTCCCCTGCTCCCTCCATTCAAAGTTGTGGTGTTTGTTGTTTTCTGTAGACAGCTCGAATATCGGCACAACATTGCATGGAGGGGATGGGGGAGGAAAAGTTAAATTTCCTCGTTTTGAAGTCAGTAAAACATAAAAAAGCCCAGTTTAGGGCGAAATGTCTCAACTCATTTTGTCGCCAATTGTAGTTAAGCTACATGAAAAGAACACAGATTTAAGGTCACACCTGGTAATCGACCTCGGGAGCTCTTGCAAAGAAGGCCGCACACGAATCAAATATGCAAATCCTTACTGAGTTATTGAATAAAACTTGGCACTTCTCTTTCATCATCATCATCATCATTAGCAGCATCATTATAATTATCATCAGGCTGATGATAGGAATCCAACCAAATACTTACCATTACTTAATCCTAGCCAAAGTTGTTTGTGGTCTTTCTTTTGCATGGAATTTATAACCTGGGATCTGTGTTTTAAATTGTCAGCCTGAAGCAACAAAACAAACGAAAGGAAAGATGTTACACTAAAAAGTGTTTGATGCAAGACTGACTTTTGTGGCCATGTATTCCACAAAGGCTCCAACAAAAGTTGGTGTGTTTTCTTTATACTTTATTGAAAAAATCTTTTAAGCCCCACAATTTTTCTGCAAGACACTTTTGACCACTTCTTCTTAATTCTGAAGCATTATTATGCATTGTGTGTGGAGGAAATTCAATTAAAGTAACTTATACCGAGTTTTGAGGTTTTTTTAATATTATGCTAAACAACTACCTCTTTCACTGCCGACATAAACACAGCTTCAATCGCCTCTTTTGCAGGGCACCTCATAATTTTATCTTCTGGAAATCTCTACAGGAATCAAATGACACATTAATGGAGGTAAAGCAAACTCAGTCATAAATGCAACATGAATGGTTACAAAAATGGACAAACTAACAAAACCACCAATGCTATATCAACCCTTTAAGCCCTACTAGCCAAAAACAAATTCTCCAAACTGATCTCCATATATTTCGTTAAAGAATTAGTTGAGAGAATTTGATAATATACTGTAACATTCCGAAAACAAGTCCCGGGGCTTATATTGTTCAAAGGCCCTTTCTGAGAGGCATATTTTTGGAGGGGCTTATGTTCGGAGGGGATTTCTCTACGAAGGGAAATTGCTCTCAAATTCAAATTAAAACAAAGCAAAAGCAATAAATTTCCTTCCAACTATGAGGCTAGTCCGATCGATTTTGAAACGCAAATTTCCCTCCATAGATAAGACCCTCCAAAAATAAGCTCCTCAAAAAGGGCCTTTGAAAAATTTAAGCCCCAGGGCTTATTGTCAGACTTTTACAATAAATGCCCATTTTGTAAAAGAGCACACATCAAGAAAGCATGAGAAAACAGCGATGCCACCACTGGTTCCCCTGTGAATTGATCGATGTCTGAGGGATGGGTAAAGAAAATTTTTTAAATACTGATTGGCAAAAAATTCACCTCACCCAATTAGAAGCACTACCCAAATCTGGGTAGTGATGCATCATCAGTATGGAATTTCTGCACTCATTCCTCAGACATCATTTTACTTTGAGAATTAATTGATTAATTATTGTTTCAGTCTCTAAATTGCAAAAAAACTGCATTGCACATGAATAAAATTGAGTACCGAAGCAGTGGTGACATTGCAAAATGTCAGCTGTTTTCTCAGGCTAACATCAACTTTACATTCATGGCTTGATGTCAGACGATCATGGCCCTCCTCTACTTTTGCCAGTAGGGGTGTTGGATGCATACATTTTACTGAAAATAATCTTTACAATAATATTTACTTTACTACCTGGAAATGAACAGTGAGGTTCCAGGGCAGGGACGCTGAAGAGCCATGCAGATCAAACAGCACTCCAATTGGATAGTGCCTATTGTGGAATAACAATAATTGGCATATTGAATAACAAACAATCAACAAACTACAATACTTTTTTACATACTTTGAGGTGATTTCGAAAATGATAAATTGCATGTTCCCAGGACTGGTACACATAATAAGGGAAACTACACCAAGGAACTATCTATGCAATTCATCAAAAAAGAACCATAATAAAATGATGCTCCTTTGATAGCAAGGAATACAGCACAGAATGAAACCAAGAATTTATCAAAATAAAATAAAGGTATATACATAAATTACTGCATTATTTTACCAAAAGATTTCAACCAAGACACAAACAATACAAAGACAAATGTGGGCGTGTTAACAGTGAAGTGCAAACTAATCCCTGACAGAGCCACTCTGTCAACTCTATTACCGGTAGTTGGGAGGGAAACAATACAAAACTGTAATAAAGTAATTGCCTCTCTCCTAGTGAGACATCCTCGGAGTCCTAGGGGCAGATAGTGGGCTGGCAAAGATGGAATTTCCGGCGTTTGAGTGGATACGAATTAGCCAGAAATGAAATATTTCTGCGGCACGGGAGCAGTGGGGACTGCGGCAGTTGAAGTGCAGTATGGGTAGAATGGAGCACTATAAAAGGGATGCTTATCACGTGGGAAAGCATTCTAGGCCGACACCTCATCTAGCTCATGTTATTTTTTATTTATTTATCTTTCTTAGCTTGTTTGCCTTTCCTTAGATTATTTAGAGTTTGCCGTCCTTTGTTGGAATACTGTCTTGTTTTGTAAATAAGGGCAAAGTCCTTCCAGCCGTGTAGCCTTTGTAGGATGGGCTTTTCAGAGCATGAGCCATGGATCCTACCCAGATTTGCTGCCGAGTTTTTTTCCTTACTGAGGTATTTTTCCAGCAGTTTTTTTCTGGCCTCTGTTCTGACAGTATTCTGTGTAAACTGTCGCTCAGCTCTGTTCTAGTTCTTACACCACATATTTGAATGTAATAGAAGATGTTGTATAATGTATTGTTACATCTCCGGTGCTCGGCCGAAACAGCCAAAATAAACCTAATGGTTTTTTTATTCATGTTGTACTGTGTTGTGGAGCCAAAATGTAGGTCTATTCTCCCAAAATGGGTTGAAAAATTTAGTAGTTAACAAAATAATTTGTCTGTTAAGACTTTTCCTCACCCCCACGATATGCCCTTGGGTGTCTAAGGATGCTAGTGTCAGTGAGATGGTGGCTCTCACAATAATATTACATACAGTCACTCACCATTTCAATGGCTGTCCATCATACTCAAACCACATCTCATCTACACTTTCACTACTTATGGCTCTCTGAAAATGTCTTTGAACTTTGTCAGTTACAAGAGTTAGGTAGCTCAATCTAGGCACCAAAAGCTAAAAAATAACACAAAAGTTCAAAATTAATTTTTAAGGCTGATTTGCCATATATTGGGTTCAGTCAACCCCCTTCTCACACTCAGTAATAATTCAGAAACCACAGTAATGAGACAGAGTACACAATGCCTTCCTCAAGAGTTACATCAGAAGAAAGTGAGTTGAAAAAGGTCTTTGAATTGAGGCCTTATCAGCTAGTCAAAATAAACATTAAGTTGTTACAGATACATATAACAATAAATAATAGATAGTAATAACTATCTTTCTTTCAAAACAAATATTTCTCCACCTCTGACTGGCTTAAAACCCCCAGTTAATTCTCTGTATTTACTAACCAGCTCCTGGATACCAAATCTGGGGAATGTTTGCCGACATTGTGAAAAATGAGTCACATTTACGCATAATTGAAAGCAAAAGGTAAGCAAAATGCCTGGCATCTCAGCTGTTTTTGCAGAGCTGGAGAAAATGGTAGAGCTGGGGATTTCACAAGTTTTCATAAAGAGACTGAAAATATAATGCCTGAAAACATAGCAAGAATTAGCAACATTACCACTTGAGAGATAACAACTGCTATTTGAAGACTGCTTATTTCTGCTATAAACTAGACTAAACACCTCTTTATATGTATATCCTAAAACTGCCTAGAGACAAGTAAATGTTACAAAAACGAGCAGAACTTTACATACATCAAGGTAAGCATGTTTTAAATTTGAAATAATTATTTTGAATGAAATTAAAAGAAATCAATATTGTTGCATTCGACTTTCGTATGATATCATGAAGAATTATGCAGATTGCAAAGGACTTATTTGCCGAGGCTGATAACACCCTCCAAGATCTGCATAATCCTTTAAGTCTAACCTCATGATTTAGAATTATCCAGTGTGCTGCATTGCTCATCTGTATTCAGGAAAAGGCGGTTTGAATTGAAACATACAGTTGACTCTCGATAACTCGAACCTTGCGCTAACTCAAACCAAAGTCAATTTCCCCTGGATTTCCTTCTTACATTTACTGTACTTTTACCCCCAGTAACTCGAACCCTCGATAACTCAAATCTCCCACTAACTCAAAATAATTTTTTTTTCCCTTCAGATCATTTCTATACAATTCTACCCTCGATAACTCGAACCACATTATAAGCGCGTGACCAGTCGGGAGAAAAAAACGTGTACTGAAGTCCGAAACATTGAATTTATTTCAAAACCACCCGAGTCAATTCTTTGTCTTTACTTTTTTGTCACTACAATCCAAATTCAGTGTCCATCCCTGTATACTTTGTTGCTTAATTGCATTCCCTCCCCATCCATTTGCTTATTTCCTTACTTCCGGTTATTTGCTTCAAACTCCCGCTAACTCGCATTTTTTTCGATTTCCCTTGAAGGTTTGAGTTATCGGGAATTGACTGTAATTTGCACTTGGTGATCACTTTTGTTTATATAATCTACTTTGTTCATGTGGGTAGTTAGTATCATTAGTGTTCAGGATTGCTCAAAGTAACGACTTCCCTAAAGTAATGGCTACCTGAAAGTAGCAGCCCCTTAAGCCTGTTAAACTTGAACACACATTATGGGGAGGAAGGAGGGGTATGCACAGAAGAGAAATTCTTGGTCCTAACAGCTGATGTCTAATGTTCAGCCCAGGCAAACTCTTTGTTTTAACGCCACACGTTAGCAATTACGTCTGGCCTTAATCTTTATCAGTTTATGCAACTAGCCGCAGATTTCAGATTTGAAAAGGTGGGCATCACTGGATTACATGTAGTTTCCGCACATTAATTTTGGTATGGGAATCAGGGTGTAATGCTGAACTGTATAATACCGGGCCAATTATTTGCATGACACTGAATAAGAATGGATCCTTTTGTTTTCATAAGCTTTGTGCTGCATTAAAGACGTTGAGAGATGAGAAGCTAAGGTGAATAGTTTATTAAATTTCCCTTTTATTTATTATTAACAAAACAAAACTATAGAATTAACCTAACTGTAGCCATTACTTACATAGTAAGGATCTGGTTGTTCTACTTGGACCACTTCATCGGAGCTGAGATTAAAACAGACTGGAAGTCTACCATCCCAAATGTATCGTAAAACCTCTCTGTCCTCCGCCATATTGAAAAGCGAAACATTCCCAGAAAGCCTTTCGCGTCAAGAGTGTTACGTGACAACATGGCGGCCCTCTTCAAACACGTTTTGGGAGCGGGGATGACATCTTCGTCGTTGTGTAGGAGTCCAGCGTTCTGCTTTTCTACAAAGTCGCACTTGGTAACGAAGTATAACCTTGCATTTCAAAAGAAAAACTACAAATATGTTCTTGATGAGAAATTAGCGTTCAGAATTGCTCAAAGTCTTGGAAGGTTAGAAGATGATGTTATCATAGAGACCAATCCTGGCCCAGGGGTTCTTACGAAAGCGCTCTTTGAAGTCGGGGCGACTCATGTTATTGGACTTGAACCAGAAAGAAAATTCCATCCGGCTTTGTGGGATATCCAAGCGGAAAATACCGCTAAGAAAAGGTTTGATCTGCTTCATGGAGATTTCAGTAAAATTGACCCTCATGAAGGATCTGATAGAGCAGGGGCTTTTTGTTCTCCCCCGGCTATTTCTTCGGAAGATGTTTTGAGCACTGTGGAGTCTAAACCTTGGACATCCGATCAGTTGGCTGCAAGATTTGTGGGTATTGAATCAGCGACAAACCCCACAGTTCTTCCTAGAGTTTTGATTGGACAGTTGAGTAAAATGGTGGCAGGGAAGGGGATCTTCCAGAAGGGAAGGTGTGAGCTTGCATTTTTCTATGCTGAAGATAGAGCACAAAAACTCACTGCTGAGTATGGTAGCAAATATTTTAACAGAATTTCCATCATGGTGTCTCTGTTTTGTGATGTTAAAGTTTTACTGTGTGAACCTTGTTCAAATTTTTATCCAGTACGTGGAAAAGAAAGAAACAGGTTTCTTAATTTAATGAGCCTTGTACCTAAGAAGATTCCCGCTGTTGATATTTCCAGTGACAATTTACATTACCTGAACTATTTTATACGACTTTTGTTGGTCAAACCACAGCGCAGAGTTATTGAGGCTATTGAAAGTATCAGCCCTGGAAGTCATGTGTTATTAGATGAGTTACAGTGGCCCTATGATACAACTGCAAGAGACTTACATCCTGAAGATATTGGCAAACTGGCAAGTGCTTTCTTTAAGTGGGAAGGAAAGTCACTTAATTTCTACTATGATTCAGGATGCAATGATCAGTTAGAAGGTTTAAAATTTATTTAAACAATGTGACTTAAAGATGGGATGTTAAAAAGATAGATAACTTAACCCATGTAAAAATTATATGTAGTTCTGGTCAACTGCGTTTCTAGAGTAAACTGGTTGAGACAAAGACACCTAAAAGCTGATATTTTTATTTCCAGTGCTTAGAGACAAGTGATAGTATAGAACAGGGCAATTTTGCTCTCAAATTGCACCTGACTGCATAATCCAAGAGGAATACCATAATTCTTAAAAATGTATAGTCTCATTCAGAGCTTTCTGCTTTGAAAGAATCATTCATGGCCTCCAAAATTTCTAATGTTGTTGTGAATCTAATAATATACAGGAAGTATTCTATTTGAAATCTGCTCTAGGAAATAACACAATTGGCTGCATAATATATCTTCTTCCAGATAATGTTCCGTGGTAGCAGAGCCTTTTCAGACTTCTTGAATTGCTATTTGCATAAGGGGTAGCTGAGCACAGGATCAACTTCTTTCTGTAGTGAGTCTGTTTTCTTCCTCCAAGTATAACCCATAAAATAAAAATAGCAAAACCAAAACCTTTTTTACTTTATTTGAACTACAGCTGGTGATTATGATTAAGTGCCTTGTGCCATCACACTTCTGTGATAAAAACAGTGATGGTGGAACCTTGATCTCAAGGATGCCTCTTGAAACCCTCTTACCAGTATATTGAGTTTCAAGTTTATTGTTCTGCCACCATACAAAGTTAGAAGTGCTTAAACATTAAATAGCTTTTGGCAAGGAAGCCCAAGGGAAACCACTAGGCTTATTAGTATAGTGCTCCCTCAGTTAATCAATATAACAAAGTATTAACAGGTCGAGTTAAATACAACTCATTTGAATCAATGGCAGATCTCCTAAACAGTAAACATTATAATATATGAGATAATTGTATAAATTAAGCATAGTTAGGTTAAAAAATGCAAAGCGAAAAGAAGAAAAAAATGAAAAGTAGAGGCAAAGAAGAAAATATATACATTTATGATTTTTTTCAGTTTACAGGAAAAGAAGGCGATACTTGTTGCATTTTGAATTTGACATCATTCTATGCATTATTATCAGCCATATTTATGATGCATTGGTAGAGAATGCATGTCAAACAAAGGGTCTGGGGTGAGGATGAAAACGTTGAGTTGGACTTGGGTAAGAGACACCTGAGGCTGGCATGCTCCATGCAAAAATTTTACTCTGGCGTTTTGCACCTTTCAATCGATTTCAATGAGTGATTCTGAGAAAAAGAAAAAGCACTTTTATTGCAGTCTAGGAACAGAACCTTACTTGAAGTCCTTCTGTTTTAACCCTTCAAGTCTCAAAAGCAAACAACATCAATTTTGATCCTAACAATATTAGGACATAAACAAGAGAAAAGCTTATGAGAGTTAATAAAATCATTGCCTAAAGGAAAAAGCTTTGATCTTTCATCAAATTCCTGAACTAATTCTTTAGGTAATGTGTGGAAATCAGTCTGGAAAATGTGTATGTGGATATTGGGCTTGTAGGGTTACAAGAAAATTTTTGCAGTCCCTTTGCAGTTTGTTATATTGGGGTTCCACTGAATTATTCAATGAACATTTGCTAAGATCTCTTGCAGCTCCATAGCTTGATTTTAACTTCATCAATAGAACAGATCATCAGCTGAGATAATAGAAAGTGTAACTGTACAAGCTGTAGGAGAGTGTCCCTTGTCCATGTCAGCATGTTGTAGTTAAAATTTCTAAGTTCTCTTGACTGTTTGTGCTTATGCTTAATTCTAACTCAACAAAACGATTGCATGCTGTATTGCACCAGTCATGCATTATCATGCAATAACCTTTCTGCTTAGATTTCCCGTAATACTGTAAAAAAGGGAAAAGTTACATGTCAGCATTTAAGGGGGCAGTCTGTTTGAAAGCATTGTTTTTTGTTTATTTTCACCCTTTTTCTTAAATACCTGGCCAAGATTTCATTATTTTAATCAAAAAAATGACTCATAACAATTGAGTTGGAGTCCTTGGTTTGATTTTTTTTTTTGAGAACTTTGGATGCTTTTTCAAATGGCTTTTATGTACAAAAATGAGGGGGATGTTCAACATTTTGGAAAATTGAAAAAAATATTGGATTTGGGGGTTATTAAAAAGTTAAAAATGGAGTGAATAATTAGTAGACAAATACCAGACAGTCCACCACCACAACAAGTTGCCTCTGATCCCATTAGCAGACTAACTGGTTTATATGTATACCTTTTCTACCCTAATTTATTTCCAAAAACACCCAAACTGCCCCTGGGGGGGGGGGGGGTACTGCCATATATGGGCTATATAGGTATGTGCCGCTGTGAAGGGTATGGTTTTCAAGCAGTTTACTCTAGGATAGGGTATATAAATCAGAGCATTTCAGTCTAGAATAGGGTATCATTTTTCAGGAAACTGATCAGTTGGTTGAAGATTTTATCTAGACTAAGGATTGTGGTAGCACAGTTGTCTAGCCAAAACAAAACATTATAGTGACCTCAGTAGTTTCTGGAAAACAGCTACTCTAGGATAGGGGGGATTTGGGGACTTTACTCTAGTATAGGGTAGCAAAATTCAGCTGAACTAGCTCTGGTATAGGTTAAGGGTTCCAGGGTCCCAGCGGCACATCCCTACCCAGAAATTCCTAAAGTACTCCCCCCCCCGGAAAACTGCCCCCCTTAACACTACAGTAGATATTACATAGAAGTGAGCAGTGCTCTTGGCAGCATACATATCACCACCATTATCATAAAATTAACAATGACACCGGCCATCAAATTTTCTTGTAGGTTTTGTTGGATTTGGGCCTGCTCTTCTAATTCTTTCTTCATTTTTCGTTGATTTTCACCTTGCTCATTTAACCGCAATTCACATCCATTGAGTTTTAGCTGCAAAGCCTCCACCCATTGACCTTTGGAAATATAAAAAAGTAATAAATTAATACTGAGAAAACGATTTTTATTTACCCACAGCAAAAAATCCTAGCTTCCAGATCTAGAAGGCAACGTTAGCTGGTAATTTACAAGTAGGAGAGGGGAATCCGGATTCTGGAATCTGGGAAACTTTTGCTTGTGGAATCCGAAATCTGGGAAATCTTACGCGTGGAATCTGGAATCCTGGGCTTTGGAATCCGGAATACAGCTCAAGGAATCCGGAATCCCATTAACGATTGGAATCCAGAATGCAAGTTCCACTGACAAAGACTGGAATCCAGTACCTGGAATCTGGAATCCACGGTATGGAATCCAGAATCCAAGACTGTCTTGGATTCCCTCTGAACCCCCTATAGCGAACTGCGAATAACCGAGACGTATTTCTAAGCGGGTGGTTATGAGGGTGAGATTTGAAGGAGGGAAGACTCTTTCGTTCATTCCTCTCGCTCCCTTCAGTCACGCAGTCTCGTGATGTCTCTTTATATTACGGACCTGACAAGGAAGAAACCAAGTGTTCGCAATAAATAGGTGTCCTTATTTGGGAGGTAGGGATAATATGAAGTTTACACAGGTATCTTTGGGACTAGGAAAACTGTCCTTAAAGAAGGAGGTGCAGGTCCGTTAACAGATCCCCTACAACGGAAAAAAAAAAACAAAAAGATTGCAATCGGAAGGATTTTACCTTCAAATTGTAGACGCCTAAGAGAAGTTACTTAAACTTGTATAAATGATAAGCGATATCAGCAGCCCATGGGCTCCTGGCGATATAACGATATACCGAAGCAGCTGCTGAAGGCTTAAATTTGGCGTAAAATTGTTACAATACAAGTAAACAACACGTGCAACGCATCACGTGCGGCTAAGTGCAGCAGCACAACAAACGCGGGTAGTTCCTCCTAGGGCACCACGTAAGGTTAAAGGTCCCTTAAAATTCTGCTCACTTTTACAATTATATTTGAAGACGTATAAGCCTCTCCACACAGAGGAGAATTGGTTAACGCCGAGTTATTTCACTATAAAAAGACGCTCAGTGGTTTACCTATATCTACTTGAATGCCTCTGTCTACCTTGGCAACCGCATCTTTCATCTCTTTGATCTTGATATTGTGCTCCTGAAGAATTTTTTGTTGTTTTTCTAAGGTAACCTCAAATAGCTCCAATTTCTTGAATAATTCGTCAACAGACTGTTGCCCGGCCTCAGGCCTCTCTGTTTGCACATCACTGAACCTTTGCTCTAAATGTGTTGTGCATTTTGGTGAAGCTGTAAGTAAAAATTCGCATCATGGATCATCAGTTAGGCTCGTTAGTTCTTAATTTATAAACTGGTACAGAAAAGGATACGTGCTATGTTTTTTTTTGGTGCAATATCAAAATTCAATCACGGAGAGAATACTCGAAAAGACGATGAACTAATAATAAAAGTACTGAAACACCTCTTTCTACGTAAAGTCCCCACTCGGCAATTTATGTTGTAAAATTGAATTTTCGTCACACGCAAGTATCGCTTAAGATTATAACTTGCCAGGGGGATAAAAATATTTGAAAGAATTGTTCTGGTTCGCACAGTAAACGGACCGATAAAGCTAAATATATACCTTGTACTGTCGTCTCGTGCCACGACTGATTTTTTTCACGCCAAATCTTGAATTTCGCCAACAACTGACCCATATTTTAAAAGACATGAAGGGAGGATAGATCATAGGGTAGTTTCCTGCCTCTCCTATCGAAAGAAAAATCTGCCACCAGATGCAGAGAAGGTTCGCCACTGAAATGCTTCCAAGAAGACCATTCAATTTGTCTCAAATTAAGAATGCATCTTTTCAGTCTGGCACTCGATCAGTGATGACTGCCTGTCAAGTTTGAGAGAGCGATGTAGTATTTTTCTCTGTTCCTCTTTTTTGTTTTATATTTGTTCATGTCTCATCTTTTCGTGCAAGTAAACAATTATAATACATTAGATGGAAAGGACAGAAACGGGTGGTACTGAAGGATCTGTGACGGCCGGATTTAAACAGCCGGCAAAAATTCGCGCGGTGACATCTTGAGTCCGCAAGAATTTAAGGTTATAGTATATAAATGAATTTAAATTTCGTTTTTGATGTTTAAATTAAATTTCCATTTAACCAAGGCTACTTTACTTTATGCTAAAAAAAACTTCCTGTCCAGAAAAAAAAATCATCGCAAAAAGTGAGCCTCCCAATCGGTCCAATTTTCCAAGCCTGATTCTCTGATGAAAATTTCTGAAAGTGGGGTTTGGCTGCAGGCGGATGGAAAATTTCTCGGAGCATGCCAGTAAGTTTCGGCCAGCATACACCTAATTACAATAACGTTGTCATAAGAAAATGAAAAAAGAGAATTAAAAAAAGAACTTATGGAGATCTGGTCTGACGAAGCCGAACTGACATCTCATACAGTTGCCAATCATATTACCTTCTCTCAGCAACTCGTTTGGACTTTTGATGTACAAGAGAATGTATGAAAATAAACAAATACATCCTAAATTCCATTTTTTGGCAAAAATAGAAATAAAAATGACTTACCTTGTGTTTTTTTTGTTGTTTCTTACTGTCTCTTCGCCTCTAAAACCATTTGGAAGCTGTTTTATCGACTATTACAATTTGGAGTTGTACCGAACAGTAAGAGAATTGTTAGTACAACTCAAAATAGTAATAGCTAGTTACCTTTATTGATGATAATAAAATTTACATTTATTTATTTCATCGAGTTAGTTCGCGTTTTTTTGTCTTCTTTTTTGTACATTGATAGATCGTGTGCGTTTGAATTTCAGAAATTGTTACCTTTACGGTAATTATCATTTATCCAAGTAATTGATATGCATAACGAATGTTGGACAAAGTTTCCGGGATCGGAGCTAGTGCTTAGGCCTAAGGACCAAGCACGGGGTGGGGGGCAGGGGGGGAGAGAGAACTGAGGCCTATAGACCTCGTGCGGAGCGACGGCAACACGAGTTTTGCCTGATGATCGCTCTGATTCGAATTCATTTGCCCGTTGGTTCTCGTTGTGATTGGCTTAACTAATACTCTTGCTTTTATCAAAGTACCACGGTTGATAATATCTTTTCATTACACTGGCTTCAAGAAATAGACAGTCATGAAATACCGCTTTATGATGCCAACTAGTTTACTTTAGTATCATGTCCTTCTCTTTTTAATATAGCTCATAGTCTTTGCAGTTAATGGAACAATTATCCAGAAGCTAACAATGTTCTTGGCAGCATACAAATGAGAACCATAATCACAAAACCCACAAGAAAACCAGCTAGTAAGTTATCTTGAAGTTTTTGGTGAATTTGAAGTTGCTCTTCCACTTCCTTCTTCAGTTCCTCGTAGCTTTCACAGCGCTTCTTCAGCAGTTCCTCGTATTCTTTGAGTTTCTTCATCACACTTTTCTCCTGTTTTCCTTTGAATTAAAGGGGAAAAAAATAAACTAAATTGAATAGAGAAACTAAATTGGCGGTTAACAGTACAAGTAAAGAGAACAAAGTCCTTGTCGTCCCTAGGGGATGGGGGTACTCCCTTATATAAGCCATATAGCATATAGATATGTGACCCCCCCCCCCCCCCCCCCCCTTAAAAATGACGTTTTGTGGTCTGAAATAGGGTCAGGATTTGGAGAACAGGGCAGCACACCCCCACCAAGAATTCCCAGGAGTAACCCCTCGGGTTGTCCTCCCAATGTGTGAGTGACTGAGTCCATGAGCCTGCTAGTGGTTAACAATTACATGAACTTACTTTTCTCTAAATAATGTTCAGAATTCGCCCCGCCGACGTGACACTGAGGGAGTTTCAAGAGAGCCGTACTCGTCTGCTATATCCAGTAGAATTACAGCCTTAAAAAAATTTCAGTTTTTTAAAACCGTTTCTCAGTTTAGTTCCTTAGATATAAGTATTGAAATCGGCTAGGGGAAATAAAAACTGTTTTAGAGGTTGTGATTTGATCTTTTTCACCATTGAACTCACTGACGCCAGCCTTAACTACTTGAAAAGTACCTTTCTGCTGTTCCAGAATTTCTCTGATAATCTCTATCTTGGTAATGTTATTCTCCAATCTCTTTTCATGTTCGTTCAGAATCTGTTCATGGCATTCAAACATCTTCCACAGATCACATGTCGCTGCCTGGTCTTCCTGTTCATTGGCTGGTGGTCTGACAAGGCGTTCAAACAAGGTTTCCGGTTTCAACTGAATCTCTAAGAGGAGAGAGAAAATCTATGAATACAGTATGTGGAAAGAGCGAGGGATAAATGAATAAATGCATAGCTAAATTGCAAATCTAGGCTTGAAATAACACATGGAATGATAGAACATGGTGTGACCCCAGAATACAATAAGTGAATCAGGCTATGTCGACTTTCTTTTCGCAACTGCAAAAGTTGCGTCTATAACTGTGATAATCTTCTTTCATATAATTCTTCACCCCGCAGTTCTCATATATAATCTTTCTATATTTATAACTTCATCATCATCCTTTCACGGGGTTTATAACGAACCAATTCAACACTGCTCTCAGTTGGCTTGTGTAGCTCAACTGGTAGAGCGCTGCACCGGTATCACAGAGATCAAGGGTTCGAATCCCGTACAGGCCTTAAAAAAAATTGGGGCTTTCTTTTCGCAACTGCAAAAGTTGCGTCTATAACTGAGACGATCTTCTCTCATATGATATAAGATAATTTTATTAACACCTAGAGATTGGTCCCTGTTTTTTTTCAGTCGAATTCTTATGAACACCTCCCTAAGGCAGTTCCTTAAGTAACGGTGGTCTGTAAGCATGAATGAAAGCAATCTCGTTTCTATGGTTTCCTCCTACTATTCAAACGGAGCGAGTGAGAGAGAGACCCTGGTTGGGGGTGGTCACGTGTCTCCTAGAATCTGCGAGCGGGAGATACCAAATAAGCGAATTTGAGGGAGAGGGGGAAGTAATAGGAGATTTGTCTCTACTGAGCGTAGTGGTCAAGTAGTGAAGTGTAGCCATGAAAGTGTGGCTGGCCTTTGTCGAAGAAAGTCATGTTTTGATACTTCACGCGGACTAGGCAAGAGAAAACTTCCTCTCGCGCCGGAGGAGGAGAGAGCCCTGAGAACGAGCTTCATTCGATGATCTTTCTCACCTGTGGTTTCTATTTGATCTTCTTCTTGTCTTCTTTTATCTTTCATTATTTTATTGACAACATTTTCTATTTCCTGAATCTTAATATCGTGATCCTCGAGAAATTTTCGTTGCTTTTCCATTACGCTTTCCAACTTGTCTAATTTTCGGAATAACTCTTGTCCGTACGAGCTATCGCTTCCATCATCTCTGGTCAGCGGGGTATCCCTGCTTTCCCAGGTTAAGGACCTCTTCTCTGGACGCGAATTCTGTGACGAGGCTGCAAGAATATAACCAAATACAATATTGGTTTTCTACGGTACGATATTAAAACAGCAATTAAGATGTGGAAAGGGGACACTGTTCATGTCTCTTTACCCTGTCTCCCTTCCCCCCTCAAAAAAGATCATAACAAAGGTTTCATGATATGAAGGCGCCTTACAGGCCGCAAAATGTTCCGTCGCTCGCGCGCAAAATCATGGAAATCAAAAGAAAACTATATCATTTTTCCATGGCCTAATACAAGAATCAATCATGACCTGCGTTATTCCCAAAGTAGAGCAGTGGGAAATGAAGGGCAACATGTTTACTACGTGACGTATTTAATATGCATTTATTTCTTAATTAATGGTGTTAGCCGAAAAAAGATCATTTCATTCCTGTTCCATTACTATCTCCCGCATTCATGAATTCCATTCAGAGACAATTTTTCTACACTATAAAATGAAGAAAATCTGCTATTACCTTAAGATGACTAATGCTCAGCTGTCTTCTTCATATTAAAGTTAGTTAAAGTGAAGTTTTTTTTATTTTTTACTGTTTATCTGAGAATATCACTCGCAGCTGCAAGTCTTAAGAAACTGACGCAAGGAAGTAAACGGCACAAGCCGCGTAAGTGTGATCGACTCAGTGTCGCTTAGAACAAATGCTAAAAAAAATATCTCTCGATTATTATGATTTACTGACGAACGTGCCGTTAAGTCTCGAACAGTCAAACATTATCACTTTTTAAAAATTTGTGTCAAGTCTTCTTTCTTGATAATCATAAGCTCAAGCTGAAAATTCAAATTTGCAGTGATCTGTCCTTGTTGTAAAATAAAGGATTCAGTACTTGCGATAATTCTGCTTTAATATGCACAGCAACAATTAGTTGAAGCATGTAGTACGTCTGATGTGGCGCGTTATCACAACTGACACAACCACACAACTGAGCATTTCCCCCCAAAAAGAATTAAGGCAGTTTCTTTACCAAATTTAACATTTCTCGGTATATTATTAAGTCGCCTTTCATAAGCTTCTATATAATTCCTCCCTTAAAGGCGTTGATTCTTAATGACCAGCTTTAAACCAAGGCGATAACTGAATCGATTGTTTGAAAATTGCAAATATATCGTTGAGACCTAAAAGATACAACATTTCCAGGGACTTCTCTTTACTTCTTGTTAATTAGACTTGTTATTGACTCACTTCCTGTAAACGTTTTTGGTATTCGCTGAAAGCCTGATGGCTGCTAGCTGTAATCCAACTTCACCTGAATCACGGTATAAACGGCCTTGTGATCCACATATTCAGAAGAAGAAAATAATTTAAGCTCGTTTTTAGTTACTTTCAACTCAAGAAAACACTCGCATGATTCAAAGAAGGATATGCTTCAAGTAAAGTTATGCATTAAACTAGTATTGAACACTGTAAACAGTAAATAAAACTAAGTATATTTACCATGCTTGGTCTTCTCGTGCGACAACTCCAGTTTTTCACGCCATTCCTTAAATTTCACCGCCAACTGGCCCATTTTTTTCAAAGAAAATTCCAAACCAACGTCGATACGCGCCGATTTACGCCTGAGATCAATGCTAGCGTTGGTGAAAAAACACCGCGTCCTCTGAGAAAATAACTGAACTGAGAAGAAGTGGAAAATGTTTTATTACTCAAACAATACAAATTAATTCTTTCGTCTCGACTACTTGCAGTTTGTTTTCATCCACAGGAACAGCTGTGCAAAACTTCGCTTGTTCATTGGATGAAATTTTACAAAAAGGTTATTATCTCGTTTCCTCTTCATATTCAAACTTCTGCGTCAGAGATGCAGCGACTACTACATCGGAGCACAATGTGTTACTGAAACTGCAGTGTCACTCACGTATTATTCAGTACTGTGTAATTCACTTTCGCTTACCGCTGGAGATTCAGAAAAATTGCATCGCCTTATTTAGATGAAATATTACTGCCAGCGGTCGGTGACGCTTACTATCTAAGTTAAACTGCACACAATACGCTATTTCCGAGTTGCCTAATAAGCCTGCTTCATTAACGCAATGCCTGAAGCACAACTATTAAATAAATACAAAAATGAGTTTATGTGGATTTCCATGAAACTTTATTTTCACGAAAAGATGAGCGCGTGGAATAACTTTGAAAAAGAGAATATAATTATAGTCTTTCGAAAATGGTTTTGTCTGATTGGCTCCGCTCTGTCGTTTACCGCACAGCGTTGATCGAGCCTAGCTACTCTTGAGTTCTCTTTAACACTAGCGACGTCTCTAATGGAGACTGGTGCAAATGGAAAATATGGCAGTATGCTAGTACATCTTCTCATTTACACACCTCCTGATTCATGGTTTGCAACCACGTGACAGCGTGCCATGTTGGGCTTATAGTAAGGCGCACTAAGCTTTCTCAGTAAGAGACTGAATATGTCACTGAATAAACACCTACATATACTGCATGTATGCTGGCCTATATTCCTTAGCTGCCGAGCCATTTATTTGTTTATTTATTTATTTACACACTTTATTGGGCACGAACACACTAAGTGGAGTTTACAGACACATACATGATCAATAAGATATGATAAATTTTTTTATAAAAGATGAAATGTCCAAGAGCGGCACACTTGACCCATGCGAGGTGCCTACCCAAAGGAATGAGAGAATTTGGAGCATAGACAAGAAGAAAAGAAAAGAAAAATCAATAAAACAATATAAAATAAGGCAATATTTTAAAGCATCCTTGGAGAACCAGTCGTCGCCATCAGTCAATCGGGTCGGGACAAACAGCGCAATGTCATCTGCCAATAGTTTGTTTGAAAATTAGACAGTAATGCGTGGGGAATTTAACGGATTCTTTATCCTAAAACAAATAAATAAGCCTTAAATTATGCTCTGTTCTATTCTGTTGTAAACGATGTCCACGGCGTCAGTCATGGCGGCCGGACGTGTCTTTCATGGCCCCGCCATTATAGGCAAAAAAAATTTTCTCTTTGTGGAAATCAGCACTATGGCGTGTTTTGCTCTTGATGTCTACATATTAAATTGTAACAATACAAGACTAGTATCTAACTCGGAAACCTAACGGTTTATTTAGATGCTAGGCATTTCCTTGCCTGTGATGTATTTTTGGTTGTACAAATATTATATTGCATGTAACTGACCGTTAGACTAAAACTACCTTATGTAACTATAATTATTCTGAAGCGAAATGCAAATAAAGCTTGTTGTTGTTTGTTGTTGTTGCTGTAAAGCACTTATAGGAAGCGGCTAGAGCACTCACGAAGTAAGGAGAAACACGACTACGTCTTGTGCTTCCCCCTACACTTCTTTCGCTCTACCCGCTTCCTACGCATTGCGTGCTTTACAACAGAACAGAGCACAGTCAAGGCGTCTTTATTTCGCTAAATAAATTCTATATACTATATGAAGAGCACTTCCAAGCAATACGGAACTACATTTAATGAATTCGAATTATTCTCAAATTAATTAACTACAAAACTTGTCCACACAATAAGTTCAAGTTTATAATATTAAACTAAGCGAAACTTTCTAAAATACGCATATAGAAAAATATATAGATGTCTTCTGCAGAATATGCAAAATCCTCACTGAGATATGCAAAGTTCACAATCTCAAATCAGGTGTTTATATTTCAAGTTTGTAATTCAAATATGTAATACTATTTTGTTTTAAAAATACGAGTAAATGTCAAGAATAAATTAGATAATATCTTCTTTCACTAGGTATAAGTTTACTGTATCTTTTGGAAATCCGGGGCGGGTTAGCCTGAGAAAACAGACAACATTTCGCGACACCACTGACGGTTTCCCCGCGAAACGACGTCTGAGAAACCAGCGCAGAAATTCCATACTGATGACGTGTCACTACCCATATCTGGGTAGTGCTTCTGATTGGTTGTGCCGCTTGTGAAACTTCTCAGACGTCGTTTCGCGGGCAAACCGTTGGTGGCGTCGCAAAATGGAGCTAGGAGCGAGTACAAAAGTTTCAGTTTATATGAAATGGATATTGAGCAATATGAAATGCTTCTGTCAAAAAAACTTCCAAAAACACTGTGACAAGTGCAGCTCTTAGCCCTGGTAAACAGTGTCAACATTCTCACAACATTTTTGAGAGTTCGTTAAGTTATGTTGAAGACTGTGCATCAAACGATCACAAAACCCTCTCAAGTTCATTATTATCAAAGAAAAAGCAGTCACTTCCCCAGAGCCCGCGATACCCTAATCCAGCACTCCTTGGGGCTGACCAAAGAGATCGCGGGCTCTGCAACGAGTTGAAAGGAGAAGTAGATACATTGAGCAAAAGAACGAGAGAGCATAAGAAAGTGGCTCACACGGCTTCCAGAATGAAAGAAATGTTGTTACAATATCGTAATAATGTAAATTGTAGATTGTAAATTATAAATATCTTATTATCCACTCCCCTCAGGGCTTTTCAGGGATAATTTACAGTGGTTGGGGGACTTTGCCCGACTGCTTAATATTGCGAGGAGTTTGCATTCTTCGTCATCAACGTGCGTGCCACAACAATATAGAGAGGGGATGCCAAACGATCACAATATTGGGTAACTGTTGTGAGAATGTTGAGACATCAGATCAAGAAATATATAAAATTACCATTATTATTTTGCGCTTTCAAAAGAAAACGCGTTGGTGTTAGTCCAAGGTTGGTTTACACAAAGTACAACCTTGTTGCAAGCGATGAGTTTGCGATAAAAGATGCGAATACCAAGTAAGAGTGGCACTCCCGAATAAGCACCGCCTTTAGAAGCAAAATATTTATAAGCACCGCCCATACTGAATGATTTGATATGGTCGATCCGCTAATTTTGTTAAATTGATATCGGGGGTCTTTTAAAACTTTCTTTGTTATGTTCTTCTTAAAATATTATCAGTTGCCAACAACTCAGAAAAACAGGAAAAGAACGATCGGAAGTACTTTGAACAGAGCGTCCGGGAGCAGATAAAACCTACCCTAAGGGCATCGCCTGCAACAAAAGGTTATTCCGTGTAAATAAGTCTTTAATAAACGATTTCATTTTCATTATAAATTTACCATACCCTTAAGTACCTCTTTCTCTCAAGGTCCTCGAAGTTTCTTGTTCAAATGTTTAACTTTAAAAATGCGTCTCTTCGATATAAAACTGCTAAATTTTTCTGTTCCATTTTTGTCAGTGTAGAATGAATGAGTGTTTTTTGTATTAGATTATTATAAACAGACTGAGAGTTTAAATAGCAAGACCAGGTTGATAAAAAAGATCATAATTTAAAAAGGCTGGTTTTGTATCCATGTCATCCAGTTTAAATAATTTGTTTTTGGAGAAGCCGGCATTGTTGTAAAGAAATAAGTTAACACCTGATTACAATCCTTTCCCTCTCCACCGAAACTACCCACCGTGTCTCTGTCGTAAATCAAGGCTACATAAAATTCTTGGTATTCTACACTTAACACACGGGTAAAAATTATAATGTTCCTAGGCAAAACAATAAATGAAAGGTTCTTACAAACGTCGAGCTAGTCACCCAGGCAGGTTGGATGGTATACGCGTTCTTCGGACTTGTTTTCTCTTCTTATCGCTTGCGACGCTACCTCCACCAAGTTGGCTGCTGTGACACACATTACCTACATACGACACATCCACATATTTTCCTCTCTCTTTCTGGATGACAAATCGCACTTTCACATTGCACTCCGGTCGCTTGCATTCTGCGCCTCCTCTGAAGAAAACCGCTGAGTGGATTTTGCGCGAGTTTTCTGATCTCACGTGATTATTTTTGAAGCGTAAACTGCACCATGGGTTGCTTTCTTTAACTTTTTCAAGGAAGATTCTTGTCCAGTCGCCACTCAACAGTCGGCCACCGCTTGGGAAAGTATTTATTGGAATCCTTTCCCAGTCTTCTCGGGTTAATTTGAACCTTGCTGTTGTACCATCGATATTCACACGAAAGTACTTTTCTTCATTTCCTTCTTCGTCATCGTCGGATGAATCTGAATCAACCTTCAAAGAATTTCAAACCGGTTACTAGTTTTGTAAAAATTAAACCAATTACTAATCAAAAATGAAGGCAGACCTCTGTAACAGGCATCGTTTTGGTAAAAGATTATCACAGGAGTTTACGGAATTTTGACCATTACGACAGAGGATATACATCCTGCGAAAAATTCCCTTCACATGTTTCTCCTTTTAAGGACGCAGTAATTTTCGCCCCCCGATTCTTTGACCTGAATCCCGGATTCCAAAGTCTAGGATTCCTGAATCCACAATCCCTGTTTTCCGGTTTCCGCAATCCGGATTACCCTTCGTGGCGTAATTAGAGAGATGAAAAAAGTACGCAGGATACCCAAAAATTGTATCAAATTTGTATTGAACGCTCTTCCGGCACGTCGTTATATCACGTTGGCCATATTGATGTATCCAAAACAAATATAACGGCGGCGATATTTCGGTTGATTTTTAACCTTTCTCTTCCAGAGTAAATGATGGTATCATGTAAAGTGGTTCTGAGTCTGTGAGCGAAATCCTATGGTGTGACAAATCAAATAAAACCTCTTTAGCAATACTTTCAGATGGTACTGTTTATTGAGTATGTAGCTCTAACGTTTGAGTCTGTGGATCAAATCCTATGGTATGACGGATCAAATCCTATGGTATGACCATTCAAATGAAACCTCTTCAGCAGTACTTTCACATGGTACAATTTATTTAGTATGTAGTTCTAACTTTTGAGACTGTGAATCAAATCCTATGGTAAGCTTATGGTATGACCATTCAAATGAAACCTCTTCAGCAGTACTTTCACATGGTACAATTTATTTAGTATGTAGTTCTAACTTTTGAGACAGTGGATCAAATCCTAAGGTATGACGGATCAAATCCTATGGTATGACCATTCAGATGAAACCTCTTCAGCAGTACTTTCACATGGTATAATTTATTTAGTATGTAGTTCTAACTTTTGAGACTGTGGATCAAATCCTATGGTATGACCATTCAGATGAAACCTCTTCAGCAGCATTTTCACATGGTACTATTTATTTAGTATGTAGTTCTATTTTTTGAGTCTGTGGATGAAATCCTATGATGTTACCATTCAAACGAAACCCGTTTAGCAGCGCTTCTACATGGTACTTTTAGTTTTTCAGCATCCTACATAATGAAATTTGGAAATTTATTTTGTTGAATTAAGACTTTGGCCAGTTTAGGGTTAACAGGTCTCAACCATTTCCGTGGGAGTTGATTTTTTTTTTATTTGTGTAAAATATATTCATTCTTTTCTTTTAAGAAACTATAATTACAGCCACTGAATACGTGAGTGAAAACCCTTTGCCTACAACATCACTATCGCGATGATGGTCAACAGAGACAATGATACGATTGAAATGATAAATATGAAAAATCATATATAGGAACTGCTGGGGTGAGGAATTAAATGAAAGAAGATCATCGCAGTTAAAGACGCAGCTCTTCCAAGGGCGAAAAACAAAGCCTCAAAAAAAATTTCAGCCTTTCCTTCCGCAACTGCAAAAGTTGGGTCTTAGACTGCGATAATCTTCTTTCATTTAATGATATTATCTCTTTGTTAGCACTTGCTAGTCACGATTTGTTAGCCATTCGCCCGGTTTGTCTGCAGTCCCTGCCCACTCCCGCCCTTAAGGAGTCGGCGTTTTATTGTCAAATTCTCGTAACCTCTGCTCTGCTTTGCGACAACAAACTCAGATCACGCTGTACTTAACTCTCTGTGGTCTGTGTAGCCTGCGCCGGGCTAGCTTTCTAATCTGGGGGATATCGCGAGAAGTCATGCGCGAAAGGCTCGCGGAATGAGAAGCGCGACAGAGGGGCAGGCGAAGAAAGGACGAGAAAGATTACAATACAAATAAATTAACTTGTTTGAATTTACCTTTGCGTTTGAACCCCAGATCCCGCCATCCAAGTTGCCAGGCACTTTGGAAGGTACCATAATGACTGATGGCCGCTGGCTTTGCAGGTCATATACTGGCAGGTGAGCGGATGAAGCCGATACTTGCAGGTGACAGGAACACTGACAGCAAGGCTTTGCCTGGAGTCCCATCTCATACGGTGTCAAGGCTCTGTGAGTACCACTATATGAAGCTAATCCTTGGTATGGTGAAAGCCCTGAATTGGAGGCCATATAGTCATATGGCACTGTACCGTAAATACTCGATGGATACGACGACAATCCCTCGGCTGCACCATTTTGTTGAAGAAAAGTTCCTTTATGGGAATCAATGTTGTTGCTACTGTAAATCTGCTGGGTACTCTTTTGAGTATCAGGAACGCTTTCTGCGGCACTCACAGGATAATACTGCCCTTCATGTCCATTGATCTCATAAATTGGAACCACCGTGAACGCGCTTCCTATCTTTATTTCCGGTGTAGATGTATCCATGGAAACAGCCGTATGGCTTGCAGTGGTGTTAGTAACGGTCAACTGCTCAGGAAACATGTCGCTTGATTGGGTAGTTGATACGTTGTCGTAAGGTGCCAAACCGTTGGTTGTTCTCACGGGCAAACTCTTGTCGCCTCTTGCAGTGGTGTTGTATTCACTCTCCTTTACATGAATAGTGTTGTTGTTTATAGCAAACCGTTCGGCAAAGGCGCCAACTTCTCTCTCCTGACGCTGGTTGAGATTCCTGACTTCATTGCATTCGCCTTCGTCAGAATCAACAGGCTCTAGTTTTGGGCAAACAGTTGTGATGTCGTGGAGTGAATACATCATCGTTTACGGTCTTCTGTAAGGTTAGGGTTTATAAGGGCCGAAACATATTAGTGAGATCTTCACTGCAGCTTAAACACCAACAAGCCCTCCGGTGCCAGCTCTAAAATAAAAATTAATAATGAATTAATAAGCTCCTTTTAACTTAAAAAGCTATGAATCTGGAGGTAGAGGGATCTGACTATCACAGGGAGAATTCAAATTGTCAAAACCTTTATCATCCCTATCTTCTTATATTTTATTAAACTAAACTAAACATATCGCATTCATTGGATCATTTGTGAAAGAGGCAAACAAAATTATCTTTGATTTAATGTGGAAAGGGAAGGATAAAGTTAAACGCTTTGCACTCAGTAGTGACATCGAAGATGGAGGACTTAAGGCCCCACATTTAAATAGATTAGCATTCGATTCTTTCGCCGCATTTCTGCCTTAACTAATTTTCATGTAAATAAAGGAAACATGTACTGGGGTCTGTGTATCACTACGTACTATTGTGTGTGTGCTGTATATATGTTTGGTTTCGCTTTCTTTAGTTTTCTTATGTATTTTTCGTGATCATAATTAGAGAGTGTAAAACATTGTCATTAATACACGAACTCATTGTAAAACAAAATAAAAAATAATTAAAAAACAAAAAGTTAAATAAAACAAGGTATATGTCAAAAAAGAAAACTTTAAATTCTGTTCGAGTTGCTTATGTGTATCCTCACTTGCTTGGAGAAAAATGGCAATAATTTTTGGGGCTTAATTCACAGGACTTCGAGTCAGATCCACGGATTTATTCCTCGTACTCACTTCAATGCTCATTCTATAATTGATTAATAATTTTTCTAGCCTGTAGTCATATTTTTAACGCCGGAAGGTGAAATTCTCTAAATAAAAAAATTAATAATAAATATTTTTAACATTCATAGACTGCCATCACTGAGGATTTATTATCATTTTCCATTGACAAGAAACGAGAAACTATGTGGAGGGGGGACTTTGCAGTTACAAGTCACCAAGAGTTAACAAAATTTTGTATTATACAAAAATTAAGGCAAAATGCAAAGTGTTTCTTCATTGACGGTTTGACTGAGTTGATAGGCCGTGAATTGGCCCAGGCAAAATAATGTAATGCCATTCTTCCCCTTGTGACTATACTGTCTTTCCGGGTCTTTCCGCGACGGTGGTTTTGCAGCTCTCTCCTCTGCAGAGTCTCCCGCTGGGTATTCCAATGAAAATAGCAATAATCGAAAAAAAGAACGCGTGCAGATGAAGATGGGAAAAGGGAAAAAGGCCTCTCTTCTCTCTTTCCCCTTCCCATCGTGCCCCACGCGCTTTCTTTTTCTTTCTCCCCAGTCTCCCTACGACACAAAGAGGCCTCTGCGAAGTAGAGAGGTTTTGCGGGAGAAGGGAGGTTAGAAGGAGCAACAATTTGAAGCCGCTAAAGAGGAAGGGAATCATATAACTTATCAGACAGAAGGGCTGGCAAGGAAGGGAGGAGTCTTTAGAGAGCATACACAGTGCATATGGTTTCTAACAGTCACGAAGTCATAAGAAACAATGGTCAGTGAAGAAGGGTGTCTCTAAAATGTTGAAATAGTTCAGTGTAAACCTTGTGGCACCCGCGTGAAAAAATGCGATACGTTGTGGCATGTCTCCACTCTAGAATGTGACCAACAAATGTCCGTTCAAAAGAAGGATTTTGGTAAACTTTCAAAAATCGTCAGTGCAACGACAAATTTGACTGAGTAACTTAACAAGAATTTAACAGATGATGGATGTGGAAAGTTATTTATTTATATTGTTTTCCAACAAAAAAAAGGAAATACTGATCAAGCTATTTTTAGCAACCAAACAATCTTCATGATCACAGTTTCAAAGTCGGTTCCTCCAATACGTAGTTGTTGAAATATTCAGGACCCACTGTATATTGCCAACCTTCCCTTTTTCCTTTTTATTTGCAATCATAAGTTATATTGCAATTACGAAAAGACAGTCAGAGAATTTAGTACAGAGATAACATTTTTCTTAACGAAAAGTTTCAGGTTACATCCATACCTTGTTCCATGGATACTAGATACCTTACGAGTCCTAATTTCTCAGTAAATTCTAGATTTCGATTTCGCTTCCCCGCCGCGCTAAAGATTTCTCATTTTCAAAAGTTTGTGATATTAATAATAAGTAAAGGAAAAACTATGCTACTTAAGAACAATAGTCACGAAGCAATTTTAGACAATATCACTGAGTAGATTATAAAGGTGACTAAAATATCTAAAACCCACTTCAAAAGGCTCTCATGAGAAGAAATACAGGAAGGAAAGCAATAAACGGACATGGCTGTGGGATATCTTGAAGAACGTTTCACGTACTGTTTCGTTCCTAATATAAGTTTTTATATTTAGTACATTTTATGACCGTGTGATGCAGATTCAGGAGCACTCAACGACTGTTTTCTGAAAATATCTGTTCGAAGAAGCAAATATTGCCAAGAATTTTCTATTACTTGAGTACTGCTAAAAACTTCTAGATGAACGTTCCACTCATGTACAATTTTAGAAGCTTATCTAATAAATTCCCTACGATTTTCTAAAGTTTAATTTTCACATTTCACTTCCTAGTTAGGCTATTTTTCGTGGAGAAAAGGAAACCTAAAATTTTCGGACTCAAAAATGCAATGGAGAGAGAAATCAGAAAATGTCTCACTTGGGATATCTTGAAGAATGGGATATCTTGAAGAACGTTTCACGTACTGTTTCGTTCCTAATATAAGTTTTTATATTTAGTACATTTTATGACCGTGTGATGCAGATTCAGGAGCACTCAACGACTGTTTTCTGAAAATATCTGTTCGAAGAAGCAAATATTGCCAAGAATTTTCTATTACTTGAGTACTGCTAAAAACTTCTAGATGAACGTTCCACTCATGTACAATTTTAGAAGCTTATCTAATAAATTCCCTACGATTTTCTAAAGTTTAATTTTCACATTTCACTTCCTAGTTAGGCTATTTTTCGTGGAGAAAAGGAAACCTAAAATTTTCGGACTCAAAAATGCAATGGAGAGAGAAATCAGAAAATGTCTCACTTTCGTAATACTTCAAATTGCATCTAAAATTTTCGGGAAAACACTACTCAAGCCCTTGTAATTTCGAAACTGACTCAAGTTCTCCTAGGATGACCGAACAGATACAGATTTTATAGCGCTGCTTAGAATGCATTTCTCGACATCTGAAAGTACTCTGAATAGCCTAAAATAATAGTAATTTCAATGTATTTACGAGGAAACCGTCGTTGGGTACCCCGGCAGAATACTCGAGAATAATCTTCGCTGTGTGGCTGTGATGAAACGATGAAGTCTGATCTGGAGAAAATTTCGGACGGCCACGGTGTATCGCCAAAAATAGCGTAACCTGTGCCCCCTGTAACAAATGACATTAATAAAGGAAAGCAGGGTTTCCCGCAAAATTTTACAGCACGAGAGTCTTTCAGAGCCATTCAAACTTGCACGTGACAAAAGGGTATATTGGTTTATAAATTTCTTCACAAGAAGTCGCCAAGTTTAGGCCAAGTATCTCCTATTCAGCTGCAAGCCGGATAGTGATAGAAATTTTCGTACATTCACTAAAATAGTAGCGCGTGGAGAGAAATGCGCTTTAGAAATCGATACTTTTTTAAAAACCACATATTTTCACGTCATTGAGCTTTGTGTGCTTTGTGAAAATCGCATTTAACGATGACCTCAGGAGTGACAGTCTATATTATGTTTCAAACAAGTGTTCGATAAAACGCGTTGAAAGTAATGGTTTCCGCTTAGTCATCGTTTGTTACCAGGATTATGCGATAAAACGTGATGGGGCATATAATTCTAGCCAACTATGATGAAAAATGACACACTCATTGGCTGTCAAGTCTCAACTAAGACCGTATAATACAAAGTGATCTTAGAGTCAAACCCATTAGGACAAAATCAAAGCATTTTTCAAGTCACAATTCATCAAATGTTTCGATACAATACTCCTAAAAAGACCGATTTAAAGCAGTCTGCAATCTTAGACGTAAACACAAAGGAAAAATGAAAGCGACTGTTAGAAATTGGCTATTCTTAGAAATCTTCACACTCTTGGATATTACACAAGGCGGAATTTAAACCTTGTGGTGTGCTTGTGGTCAAGGTCTGCCGTTGCCACTACAGGAAAATGGTTATGTCATATAATTCGCATAACTTCCGATGCATTTCCCTTCAAACGGAAGAAAATACTCGTTTTTGAAATATTTAGTATTCAATGCATGGTCACTAGGCCATGAATAATACGACTCTACAAAACTCAAGCCTTAAATCCTTTATAATTAAAACTAAAACACTACTTAATTCAATGACGCCTCAACCTGTTTTATCAAAACGAGATCACACAACAACAACGCTGACCGAGCGCCAATCTTGGGGAAAGTTGTAATTTGCGAGAGACGAGAAGTTAGGAATTTAAATCAAGTTTAATTCATCAGCGAACATTAGAATTGCACGCGTAAATAAACAAACATAGTGTGTCCTACGTATGTCATTACGAAATAGGTCACGAAAGAAAATTAAACGATGCTAGCAAAATTAGAGCAACTACCAATACAACTTCGACATTGACTGCAATTAGAGAGAAGAAATCCAACGATACGGCGAAAATATAATTAAGAAATAACAAGAGCCCTTTGTCAACATGATCATTATTCATCTTCAACGTGGAAATTATTCACAATGCATTATAATACGAACAATTTGCATGAAAATATATTTCACATGTATGCTAACACTATCTTACGACCCATTCAGAAACGATAATTTGCTAAAGCAGAATAGAAAAGTTGATTCTAAGAAGTATGATTAGACTGCTGGGTTTGTTTGAACGCGCTCTACAGGAATGTGATTCCGTGACCCTCAAAGAGCTGGGAGTCAAACAAGAGCAACTAGTGTCAAGTCGTTCGACTGGTTTAACCTTCCTGTCGTAATATCATCTGATTCTGAGGTCTTTAAAATCTACAAACCATATTTTAAAGCTGAAATTGTTTGAAAGCAAGCATGTGAATACATTGTGTTTTAAAGAGGTTACCAAACTCTTGGCGTTTTTAGGCATATTTGGACTTAACTTTGCCTCAGTATTTGCTCTGTAATCGCTATATTCAACTACGTAATAGATGAATAACTATCAAGATCTCAGTTTGATTATATGCCGCTTAACCAACTTTTAGGGCCTTCAAACCTTAACACTGACGCAATTAAACGTGATTGCTGGATACGAAAGTCTTAGAAGGCGAAAACAGAACGTAGAAAAGCCAGAAACGTACCTTGAAATCAAAGGCGTGTGAAGCACCCGTCCACAAAGTGAGCATGCTATTTTATGCATGATGTGACACATTATATCACACTATAAAGCTGCATATCTTGACAGGTTTGTGGGAGGGGGGGAGGCTGATCAAGAAGCTTACCGGTAATACAGGTTTGTGCTTGTATCAAAACGAAGACAATTTCATTAGGTCTCTGTCTGATTTTGTTCGTTTTTAAAAATGTTTACTAATTTCTTGGGCGTAAAAATCGAACGGTAAACGATGCGTAAGGAACCTAATACCCCAACGAGAAGCCTTTTGAAACACATGTCAATTCACACGTAGGCTTAGCGCGTAGCGTTTCGCTTCAGAGGGCAGGGGGTCATTAGAGACGCTTTTCTAGAAGTCGGGCCTCACGTATGCGTGTGTGAAAGCCAATCTTAATACAGAAGTCAAGCAAACAGACGTTTAACTCGGCGCAAAGAAGAGTGAATAGCGTCTTATATAAAAGAAGTTCATATGTAATGAGATGAGCGTCGAGTTCCTTGTTCGGATGGGGGGCCGTATTCGACTGAGCTATGGTTTTTGTTTTTGAATTGAAATCTGCGAATATATTCCGTCAAAGGAGCCGCCAGTGATAAACGTGAAAAGAATCAGACATAGATCAACGTACCTCGGCAGCCCACATTTCAAATTACCTGTCACTGCACTGGCCCACTCCCCTTGAAAGTGAAATGGTCCACCCCTTACAAGCGGATGGATTTAAAATTCAGTAGATGAAAAATGCGGAACGGTCATTAAGAAAACAGTCTAAAGAACTCTTTCACAGTAATGAGGGCAAATATTTCGATTTCCTGTTGCATTTAATACCCCCATAAGATATAGAGCAGCGAAACTGCGTAATATTAGTGGCTCAATTTCGAGAGCAAGCTGTATCACAATGCTTAATTCTAAGTTAAACAACAGAAGTAAAGTATTCGATTTCTATCCGCAGCGTCATCATGTCGCCAAAACTGGAACTAAACATATCGACAGCTGATTAGTCGTGTTATAGAAGATAGAATCGTTGCTCTTATAAAGAAGACAAACCGCTTAAAAGATATTCAATTGGGAATCTAAAGCGGCTTCTTATGGCACTCTGTCAAACTGACCTGAATGTCGGCTCTTGTCTTAAATGTGGCCAGTCGAATACAAATGCAATATCAAATCGCTTACCTTCCTGAACTGTGTAGACGTTCTAGCAGAAAGAAAGGTTGCCCGATCTTGACAGATTATATAAAACTGGCTATAACCACTGACCACTGCATAGAAGACCAAAGACTGCATACTAAACTTTGCATTTATCGAGTAACACTATGCATAAACTATGAGTTCATAGTTTGATTCTAATTCAGTGTATCAAACAATGGCTGCTTTTGCTTGAAACGACGTATTACCAATTACATTAGGCTTATGACATGTATGGTGAGATGAAAGGAAATCTTGTGATTGACTGTATATACTCACTGTTCAAGGCTTTCTACCGTTCCTGGAATGTCCGACAGCACTTGAAAACCAGAACTCAAGTCTCTGAAATGCTGCCCGCCGTGGGTCCCCGGGGACCTGGCGCTTATATTCAAGATCCCAAGGGAGATATTGGGCACTCCTACCCTAACCCCTAAATTCAGGGCCCGCGGAGCAAATCATGGTATCACACTGTAGGTTCCTGTAACCCCTTTATTTTGTCTATTGTGTCATCGAAATGCGTCAGAGACCACATCATCAGCCGATATAATTCGTTTTAAGAAACTGTAGTTTGTGGAGTAGTCTTCAGATTTAATCGAGAACCTTCATCAAAAACGAATCTATTCCGCATCGTTGCAAATGCTACATAGCCTTGGCCGGTTTGAAAACGCAGAAGCCTAGGACTAAGTGCAGTTTTGTAAAGATAGGCGTTTTGAGCCTTACTACGCATCAGACTGATCGGATCGAAACAGACCAATAAAAAAATTAGATGTTGGAAGATTCTTATTCCAACAAAGATACTATTTAAATCATATGAAAATGTATCTTACAGTAAAACCTCTATAAGGAAGTGCTCGGTCTAACGAAATTGTCTTTTTTTTTTACTCCAGTAACAGTTAAATATAAAGCAATATGAAAAAGAACCTCGATATAAGTTAACGAGCCTCATTATAACGAACATATTTTGGCAGTCCCTTGGCCCTTCGTTATATCGAGGTTCCGCTGTACTTATTTTTATTTATTTATTTTTCAAAAAGTGGGGGGAGGGCCTCTGGCTCAGCCCCTCCCCCCGCGCGGGCCCTGAAATTTATTTGACTTTTGAGGGATTGGAAGAAAAAAACACTTACACTTCTACAAGGGATACTTGGACGTAAGTAATAAGGCTTCTAACGCTGTATGTAGAGGTGAATTAGGTAGATTTCCATAACAGTTGATATTAATGAAAAAATTCTACTCACTACATCATGTATCTTTTTGAGAAGGATGAAGACTCTACTGTCCAACAAGCATTACTTGTATCTATAAATCTTTATTCTAATGGTAATACTAGTTTTTATAGTAATATTATGGAATTATCCAAATCTTATAACCTACCGGATTTTGTTCCCAACAATTTAGAGAAAACCAAAATATCAAGATTTATAATATAAAAAAAAGCGCGTGCACTGATTGGTCAATTACCCATTTTCTATTTGCCCATGGGTGAATAATGACGAAAGCCAGCGCGCGCTCAAAGCCGTACGCGTCACTTTCTACCTAGCCACTCTATTTTCTCTCTTAGTTTTCAAAGGTTTTGATATGATACTGAAAGAAAGTTTAAAAACGTCAAAGGTTTCGTAATCCACATTGAGACGGAGGACTCAATTCAGCAAAACCTTTTTTTTGAAAGCATTGAACGATTTGCGCGCGCCTATAGCGCGAACAGATGACAACACTCACGTTATTCCCCTACTATCTTTCAGCAAAATTAAAAGTTTTTCTCTCTTGATTATGTTATAAAACAAACTGTAAACGGCTCAGCGTGTACTATTGAGTTATAGTTGCACTTGGAAGGATTACTAAAATTACTAAATGTACCCAAGAAGCTGGAGTCTCACTCCACGGCTATCACCTTGAGCGATTCTTACGCCTCTTTCGTGCCTGGCAATCTCCCGCGTGCCACTATTTAACAAATCGACCACAATTTTCTAAGGTCTACACACTTTTATGAAATAACTAAGATAGTATGGGGGCATTATTACTCATTCCTTCATTACTTGTAAACTGTACGTTGAGCAGCCTGGATAAATCCCCCAACCAGTGTTGTAAATTATCCCTGAAAAGCCCTGAGGGGAGTGGATAATATGATATTTACATTCACATTACATAGTACGCGCGTTCTGATTGGTTAAAAACTTATGGTTTATTGTGCTGGTAAACTCATAGAAAACTGAAACATTTTCCGTTTTACTTAAAGTCATTTTATAAAAGGAATAGACCACACTTTCTATGGGTTTACCGGCGTGATAACCCACGCGGGACGTTGGGAGAACACAAGAAAAGCTTGTAAATCACTCGCCGAAGATGGAAATAGCGTAACATGTCACGCCTGATTTTTCGAGGAACTTCACAGGAAACTAAATTCAAGTGGAAACACGAGCCACAGCTGAGTGGCTGGTCCAAGCAAAGTTTTGAACATTTTATGCCGTCATTTCTTTGGTCTACAAGAGTGTAGAGTGTGGAAAATTGTGGTCGATTTTTTTTTTCACAATAACATTAATTTCTGGTTTCATGCAAAGTTTCTCGGAAAATCACGCGTGACATGTTACGTCATTCCCATCTTCGGCGAGTGATTTACAAGCTTTTCTCGTGTTCTCCCAACATCCCGCGTGGGTTATCACGCCGGTAATCCCATAGAAAGTGAAGTCTATTGCTATTATAAAATAACTTTGAGTAAAACGGAAAATGTTTCAGTTTTATATGAGTTTACCGGCACAATAAACCATAAGTTTTCAACCAATCAGAACGCGCGTACTATCTTAGTTATTTTATAAACTCTCATAGACTATAGCGGCTTGACCAATCAGCGCGCGAGGATTCGCTCAGTTATTGTAAAAAACTCATTATTGCACGCTGAGCCGTTTGCCATTTGTTAAATAAAGATATTATGAAACAGAAGTATATAGTATGTAGTATTTAGTTAATTATACAAGGAAATTAGAGTTTTATGATACGTTTAAGCTTCAAGTTATTTAAACCTACTGGTAAAACAATCGATAAAAAGGCTTTGGTAAAATTCCGCTCGAGCAATCATAAACCTATGATCGAGACTGGAAGATATGACCAAACTCCCTGCGACAAAAGATTATCCCCAGTTTGCGATTTCAATAAAATTGAAGATGAAATTCACTTTCCCCGCTATTGCCCACAATTTTTAAAACTTACTCTGGAGATAGAATTTTTTCACCGACATATAACGGTGTAAGATTTTTCCCAGCATCATGATACGCCATGAGGGCAGGAGCCGATTAGTACTAATCGTCTCCTGATGAGGGATATTTTTCCCCCAGGTATTTCCTTGCAAGATTTTTTTCCCTCGAAAACAGTCTGCAGGATAATGTTTTAAACAAATCGCCCATACCACCGCACCCCCCCCCCCCCCCCCCCCCCGCGTCTTAAGTCAAATGGTCAGCCCCTAAATAAAAGAAGACGGACAGTTTTCCTTCGCAGCTTGAAAAATTCTAAAGGGAATGAATTGACCTTGGCCAGCTTTGACCTGCAACATATTTGTAAGAGAGTCGTCTGGTAGCTAGGCCCAGCGGGTTTTATTCTCACCTATTCAGTGCAATTAAAACAATCCCGGCGTTACTTTCAAAAGAGTGTAGTGGACTCGGCGAATCATTGATTCTGGCTTTTCTTCATTCCCGTCATATTTTTAAGGAAGGGTTTCTTTTAAAAAATTCCTTTACATGACAGCGGTATATCTCGCTCTTATATCTTTAGTTTGCTATTCCTCAAAACGTATTTTACAGCGTCTTAATTATACCCGTCAGCTTTCAGTAATTTTATAGGCCTTGCGTTTTATCGAGAAATACGGTAACTTTCTCAACGAAACAACCTGTGAAGGTAAATAAAGTGACTGACTACTTGACTGAATTTGAAGGGAGTGCCATACGAGGATTCGCTTTTTGATGTAACAGTACAGAATGGAGAAATCAGTTCGAGATTGACAGTTGCGCAGAGCAAACGTGCCGAACAAGAAGAGAATGTGTCCCCAACCTGAAATCAGCTTTGGCAAAAGCGGAGTGCTACTCAAATTCAATCTAATTTTAGGTTAATCCTTTCAAGAATACATCAAAGACGATGTTAACAAGCTCTCTAACTGGGTTACCTGTCACATTAGTATGCATTACATAAAACTTTCAACTTCTTACCTGATCAGAGGGTTAAAGAAGTGGGAAGAGGAAAAAAGACTTTCGTAGACGACAAAATGTTAGATCAAAATGTGCGGAGCACCTTTCGAGCGGTAGCGGCCACTTGGAGGTTAAGTATTTTAGGACGAACGCCCCGGGAAATTTTAATGTAACTTGATGGTCCTGAAAAATTGAAAAAAGCATTTAATGAGTGCATTTTGAAAGACAAAAGGAAACAATTTTAACCACGAACGAAGTTGGCCAACAACAGTGGCACCTGGACGTAACTTTCCTACATCCATTCTGTATGTTTGCGTTTATCAAAAAAGAAAAAAAGAAAAAGTTAAAAAAATTCATGGGACGGATCTATTATTCTCCTTGAAATGAGCCTTTTTTCTTGTGTGTGGCCGTCGCTTCCGTGACAACCGGGAGGGCGATTTTCGCCGGACACCGGAGCTTCCGGGCACCCTGCCCCACGGACCGTCGTGAACTTTAGGGATTTTAGAGACTTTTGTTCTTGGGCCATCGTAGTTTGATCAAAAATAAAACACAAACAGCGGTGATAAACATTGTGAGTTTTCGCATTTTTATAAACTTTCCGTTTCGTATGCTATTCAACATACATTTTCAAAAATGATCTAAAGCGGTGACCGTTGAAGAAAATGATGATTGGGGGTTTTCACATAACGTCACCAAAATCCAAACTAAGAAACTATCGATTTCTCTGAGTTTTACTTTCTTCAGGTATTACAGCACCTGAAAACCTTTTTTTACAAAACTTTTTGGTTCCAAAGGGTTATTCATATCAAAGACGCTTGAATTTTTCAGGCTTTTGGAGGGGGGTGAATAGACGAACGGATCGGCGGATTCTGAAATATTTTTGCCCGGATTTCGGACTCAAAACGAGATTTTAACGGATTTCCGGATCCTGCAATTGCAGCGGATTGAGGATTCATCTGTTATTTGGGCCCGGATTTTGGACTTTGCGTGTAATTCAAATATTTTTGCCCGGATTTCGGATTCACTGCGAAAATGGAAGGGCGGATTTGGTTAATAAATCATAAACGGATCGGCGGATTTGCATACCCCTCTTCATCCCCCTCCTTTTGCGTGACGCGGCATTTAGCTGGCGGCCAGGAAAGCTCTTATGTGGGTCTGAACCGTTCCTTGTCTTAGAATAAATATTACTTTAATCTTTATGAGTTCCTCAAGCGATGAATTATCGCATAAGTAGGAAAACTCAAGACCAGATGTTTCCTTTGGTTTTCTGGCGGCCATATTTGTGCCCCTCAAAGGGACACCAACATGGCGTCTCCATACAAAGCCTTATAAATTTGGGTAAAAAGTTTTTCCAAATATTTCACAAATGAATTATCACACAGACCTGATTCGAGGCGAGACTTTTTGTATATCTATCTTCTTCCATTTCCCCGATTCTGGACGTTCTGTATTGACTAGTTTGCATTTTTATTTTTGATGGTGTGACAGTGAAATCACAGAATATATTCAAAAATTACAAGGGGTCTAGAAATGAGATTAAGAATAATGAATACAAAAGGCAACAGCTAATGAAGCATCAGCTTTTCACTGCTGATGTTGACATTAAAAGCTGGTTTAAGGTCTTGAATGAACAACGTTTTTTTTTATGTTACAATGATAATCCGTTTTACCAGATGCTGAGATTTCAAAGTGATCCCATTTAATGTTATATCCGGTGGCAGTGACATGGTTAGCAATAGCTGAAGAGTGATCATTTTTTGTTAGGGACTTGAAGTGTTCAGTCTTCCTATCATGGAGGCGTCACTCAGTTTTACCGATGCAAATATCATTACAATCCAAACAACAAGCTTTGTAAACGACTTTGGATCTTTGAGAGCGATTAAGGCGGTCCTTGTATGGAAAGAAAGATTTAGTACGGCAGGTGTTTTGAAAAATTATCTTTAAATTTACACAAGAGTAAAACTGGTAAATACAAGATTTTAGGCGTTTAGAAATTTGGTTGCTTTGAAGACCTAAATAAGATAACAAAACAATAACATCCTTCTTGGGAACCATAGGAACAGAAACATCTCGCTTGTTACGCGTTCGTTCCAAAACTCCACATCACTGATCCTCACTTTTGAAAATGTATGTTGAATAGGATACGAAACGTTAAGTTTATAAAAATGCGAAAACTCACAATGTTTATCACCGCTGTTTGTGTTTTGTTTTTGGAGAATTTTTCCGAATATTTGAGTTAATCGACAGGAGTGCCTACTCAGTCCCCTGGACTCACAAAATCCAAACCGTGCCAAATTTTATACACAGTTTTAGGGGGGATTTAATCCCGAAGGGGATACTTGTTGTCTCGCCAAGGTAGAAATTGCGAACTTGGTCTCTCTTTTAGTGCTCACGACAGAAGGCCTGCCAATGACATTTACCATAAAGGTATCGCTTAATTAGGCCCAGTTCAAACGTCGATCTTTTCATGTACCGAATCTAATCCCTTCAATTTAGTACATGAAGAGATCTACGATATGTCCTGAATTTGGGTTGACCCATGAATTAAGATCGAGTGGCCCACGTGGGAATTTCGACTGTGGAGTGCTTTTGTTTCAAACGTCGAACTTCTCATATGTCGAACCTAATGCATAAATTACTAAAATTTATTTCACTCGTAAACATTTTAGACCATTGTACATCATGAAAATGACTTGAGTCCGACTGACTAACTTAGACGTCTGAATGAACCGTCGAACTTGTATTTTGTATCAGTTGGCTTGGATCGACCTAAATAGGTATTAACTGAAATTGAGTACATGAAAAGATCGACGTTTGAACTGAGTCTTACGGTTGTGCGTAAAGAAATATCAGTACAATAAAAAACATAAAAGACAAACAAACAAACAGATGTCGCCTATGTTGGGCAGGAGAGAGGTTGAAGCTACGATCTCCTTTAGGGTTCAAATAAAGCTTGAGCCACACACAGATTGGTCCCCTTCATGGTTTTGACCTTTACGTCCTAGGAGTAACCGACAATAATTTTCCCCTTACAATTTTAATGATAGTCAAAAGAATAAATCATGAGAATTAAGTCACCCTTTTCGGACGGCTAGGGTCGTGTACGACCCATGTGGGACGATGTTAAAACATTCCTCCTTGGTAATCAACAACGTCAGCAAAGATATATCTTTCCAGCGATACCTCGTTTTGGATATTCTGACCAATCCTGAGAGAGTTACACTCCCAAAGAAAGGTAACTTTTTGTAAAAAAATCCGCTGCCAATTTGGCTGCGTACATACCAAGTCCAAATTTTGGCTTTTGTGCAGGCGTGAAAAACAAAAAAGCTGTTTAATTACGTCAGGTTAGTCGGAAAATATGCCTTGTTTCTTGCAAAACTCGTTTTTAGCCATTCTTATGCTAATTAGCCAAAAACCAGTCCAAAGAAGAGGAATGGGTGCAAAATAAGGTTTTCTCGCTACTCGCCGGCCGTCACCAAAAGGTTAATAGAATGATCATCCATGGAAAAGTGCTTTGATCTTTAAACAAATTCTCTTAACTACAAATTTTTTAAGGAAATGTATTGATATCAGTCTGGAGAATTTGTGTGAGGATATGGGGACTTAGAGGGTTAATTCTATTTTTCCGACAAGCATCCGCCGGCCCCTTCTCCCTCGCATCCCACGGGTTCAAAACTGTAGTGATTTTTTTAAAAAAATGATTCCGCCCTGTGTTTCGGTATTTTTAATGGACGTTCGCGCGGTGATCGCTTTATTGATGGTTGCGATCAAGAGGTCAGGTCGCACATATGACGAAAGTTCTGTTGAGTAGTATTATGCTACGACGGATCCCGCTGTTTAATAAAAATCAGTAACTATTCCCGTCTTTAAAAAATGAAAACAAAAAAGGTGAATTCGAAATCGTAAGATCATCTCTCAGCTGGAGAGCCGAATTTTTATGCTCAGATCCTAGGTCGTATGACTTGACTGCCTAGTAATGAATCCGTCATTGACTATGTGCAGTTCTACACAAGCGGCCAAGCACAGTATCAGTATGGCTACTATTTGAGCTATTTTTGAAGAACGCAAAATAAAAAATAAATATCAACTTAGCTTATTACGAAACTTATGCGCGCCCCGATGATGATGTTTGGGATGCATGCTTCCGAAAAAAATGTCTTTTATTAAGCCGGCTTAAGTCCTATTTGCCGAAAGTCTGTACCAAGCGGGCAGAGGTTTCTTTCTGACATGGCTTTAAGCATTTACGAAGTCGTTTGCGTGGCATGTTAGTCCGGCGTAGTTGGTTTGTTTACGCCCCGAGAGAAACTACGCGACTGACAAACCATGCAAACGACTTCGCTAATGCTAATAGCCATGCTTGCCAGAAAAAAAAAACCTCTGCTCATCCGCGGTAAACGTCTGAGTAGTGAAAACCTTGCTTGCTAGCAGAGGCCTCTTTTCCCTCGAAAAATATATCCAGGGAGTAGAGGCCTCTGGTCCCTCTGCTAGCAGAGAAGAGGCAATGAAGCCCCATACCCCTGGGAAATACGAGATTGTTCTTTTGACTGGGAGAGGTGCAGGGTTGTCAAAGGTTTAGGACAACCTGAATTTTACCTCTTAAAGGATTTTGAAAGTGATAAGAGGAAGGATTTATTCTGGGCTGAACAGTACAACACACTAATAAAACTATCCGTCAAGCATTTACCTTGCCCGCCTGCAATATGCAAAAATTGAGGAAAACCATATGACCCCGAGGAATGAAAAAATACAGCAAATCATTGCTTGTTATTTAGCCGACGCGAAGCCGAAACTGGACCACACTCTGTTGTAACTCACCGCACCTGCGGCTTCGAATCGCATTTTATGTTTGACAGAGCGGCAAACGGAAAGCGCGGGAAAGAGCGGGGCGGAGGGAAGGGTGCAGGAAGCACGTCGGAGAAGAAAAGATCTGAAAGCGTGAGAGAATGCTGATGAAAAACGTGTTTGGGCAAGAACCGGCAATCCAAAAGGAGCTCGACCATTTGCTCTCTCATCTTATTGCATCAAGTGAAGGCAGTAAGCTCGCGTAAAAAAAATGATAAACAAATAAATAAGGCAATTTAGGGAGCCATTTTAAAGGGGTTTAAAAAAAACACGTCCGCAAAGAAAACGGAAGTTTGAGATGAGTGCGGCTGATGCTGGAGCGGAGGATGAGAAGCAATTTCCTTGATATCGCTCCTATAATAATTAGAAAATTGATATAAAAAGCCGGCTTGGTGGCCTTCTATTAGCATTCATTCTCGGTCCAGATTTCGTTACGACCACGCGACCCGAATGACACGCTGGTTCTCCGGTTGGGACAAAAAACCAATCAGTATTCAAATGTAGAAAGGCAGGCTACATATCTTACGTTGTGGCGCGTAGCACCAGTGAAACAAATAAAGAAAAAAGAAAATGTAGTGAGAATTCAAGAGCTTTCCAGTGAGCGCTTAGCCGGCTACCACACATGGCATTTAAAAAAAAACTCTTTTGACCTCTTTCGCCATTTTTGAATTATTGTTCCCGTCAGCTAGGCCTCGTAGTTTAGTCTGTACACCAACATAAGATCCGGAGGCCGTGGTTTCGAATCCCACCGAGGTCAAAATATTTTTTCTTTGCTTCGTGTGTTCCCCATAATTCCCGGCTTGACAAAAGCTAACGCGCAGCGCTAGCGGGGTTTATGGGTTATTCGGTGAAAAGGCAATTAATGCTAGATGTTTTTTCGTATCTTGCGTTAAGGCAGCGAAACGCGCTGTTTCATACTTCATCGCTCTCATTCATTCAGTCTTTTAATTTGTCAAATGTTGGCGTCTTTATTTTTTTAATTTTTCAGGGGTTGAACTCTAAAGGGCTGCATGTAAACATTAAAAGGAAAAGGAAATCGTCCTCCACATATTATCTTTCAATAAAAGTTTTTTTTTGTGACTATACAATTTTTTTAAGCTATGTCAACACAATCATCGTTCTGAAGCTTTTGACCCAGAGGGCCTGGTCACAGTGGGTTCCAGTCCTCGCTCCTTCTCATTTACTTCCGCTACAATCGCGGTCCGACTGCGACGAAGAAAGGCGGCAAAAAAACAATCCGATATTTGACGATCCACTTTTTAAGACCGGAGCAGTGAAGCTTTTCTTCCTTACAGAAATCGCACCAAAATCACCGTTATATGTGTGAACAGAATCCCTGCAATAAGTGTTACGAAAATGAGCAACCATGCTAACCTGCATAACAGGCGCTTTATGAGCCAAGCGAGGCGAACGCGACATTTTGCGCGAAGCGCGAAACGAGTGCGAGGCGCGAGACGGGGGGAGGGGATAATTTTTCCTCTCTTCTCTTTTCGAGCTTCGGGCAAAATGCCGCTTTCGCCTCGTTTCGCTCATAAAGCGCCTGTCGTGCAGGTTACAAGCATGCAAGCAAGAGCTATCCCGGCGGTAGCTGGTGTAAACACAGCCTTATTAAGCATGAATGAAGAAAAAAAAAGCACTTTATTTGAGTGTCAATGTATTTAGCACTAAAGCACTAATTACGTCTCCTACCGGTGATGGGACCGCCATTTACGTGGTCATCCGAGCCACGCGAGGGTCCAGCCGTTAAGGCAGTACCTTCAATTCTCAGTCATTTTTAAGACCCTGAGTATTGGTCCGGTCCCGGGAATTGAACCGGCGATCTCCCGCTCTGCGATCAAGCGCTCTGCCGACTGAGCTAATCCTGCCGCGGAAAAAAAGGCCCAAAAAATGGACTTCGAAAGGCCATAAGCAAAATAACATGGCTTCCATTTTCGGAATTTCATGAGAAAATACACCATCCATCAAGGGGTATTGACGTGAAGTAAGAGAGTATTTATCTTATGTAAGAAAAATAGTTATCATAAATATTCTAAATATATTATGCAAACGATCAATACTACACGTTTTCTCGTGAATATCTACGTTTATCACAAGGATTTACTCATGCGGAAATGTTTTATTGACGTTTAATAGAGGTTTTTCGTAACCATACACTTTTTGGTAAAATAAGTGCAGACTATAAAGATAAATCTTCGGATTTTCATGAGAAATACACTACCCAGCAAAGGGTATGGGAAAGTAGATTTTAATGATATGCAATAGAAAAATAGTTACACTTATCATAAATATAATATTCTAAATAAACGAAAGAATCAATACTAAAAGTTTTCTCTCTTTTCACCGTCAATTTATCGGCAATGATTTACTTATGCAAAACTGTTTTCTTTACAAAAATATCAGTAAATCCTGATTCTCTGACTCGGTAAAGTCTACGGCGCTGGAAAAATAGAACATTTAACAAACTTTTCACATTTTAGTACATTGAACAATATCATATACACTTTCATGTTTCATCACGTATAATAATAAAGCTAAATAAACGATATGGTGTCTAACAGTAATTAAATCTCTTGAATTAGTTAATTAAAAACCCTAGCTGGTTGGGAATATAGAAATAAACTTACCACCATGAGAAAAAATCATCACCCTTCCACTCTTTCAAAGCACATGTGTGAATTCTAGAAATCAAAACCCGTGTCTTTTTGCTGAATGCGAACTTCGTATTTACAATCACAAGCTCCAACGCAGACGTCATTCCTGTCCCACGTAACCGCAATGTTCATAGTTTTTTTTTTTTAATTGACGAATGTTTATTTCAGGAGTGTTTATTGTGGCATGACGTATCACAACAAAGATTACGAAACGCGAGCTAGCCACAAAACCACAAGCTTATTAACCGTATTGCTGGCGGATTAGTTTTCTCACGCCTGATTGGATTTTTTTGAAACAATAACATTCAAGATATATTTCTGGTGTTCAAGGTTTTGTTAGTTCGAAAGTAAAGAATATAAATTTCTAAAACTCGTTGCACTCAGAGCACTCGTCGTTTTACTGCAGAGCTATTTCTTTCACATTTTATCCTCCCACAGACGTGCTCAGTTTCACTCGTCACCAATGATTGGGGAGCAATCATAGCGTGACGAGCCAATACTAATAATAAGGCTATGTAATGGAGCAGAAACCTAAGATAAAGAAGACAAAGGTTAAACCTCATATGGGATGAAAAACAAGCCAACTGTCTTTTTCGTGCTATTGTCGCTTACTTTGAATATGCAAACACCTTCGCGCTTGACTTGATAATCGTGTGACGTCACATGGCCAAGAAAGTGGATGAATTGAGCATTGACAAGTCGTACTACGCACGTTAACCAATATAGCCAAAACTAAAAATAAAATATGGTAACTTAAAGAAGTTATTTTTCATATCAGTAGAATTTTAAAGTAACTAAACATCATTATGATTATTCGCTTCAGTAGAATGATTTTACTTAACCCATAAAAAAGTATCTGACAATTACCGAGTAGCTTCAAATAATCAAAAGAAAACGATGTCATTAGAGCCTCATATACAGCGTAGAAGTCCACTATCTATTTCACTGGTTAAATAAAATCACCCCATGAATGAATAAATAGCTTATTCACAAGTTAAGGAGACGTCTTGTACAAGCCTAGTTGCACGCGTTTTCTTCGGGTGTGCGCATATTTCTGCTCGCTTGACCGCCACGTTAAATCCCATTTGTGCTAACTCCTACCCCAAGGGTCTCTACTTCCACTCTCCCCAGTCTTCTTATCTTATAGATTCAAAGATGGCGGCCACGGCAATTGCTTTGTCTCCTCACGCAACGCCGTGACGAGACGAAGAACAACTGCATGGGCGACTAAAAGCACCCTTGCCCGCCCAAAAATACGGCTGCACTGCAGCCTGTTTACGACGAGAATCTTAAAAGAATAAGAGATCCGGCAAAAAGAAGTACCAACTGATTCTTGTTCTGCGTTATGTGGTTCCCGGTGTTCGTTTTTTAACTATATAGCCGTATCAATAGGACTACCCCCGGATGGTATCAGTAAGCATCCAAGCTAAATATAAAAGATACTATAAAGAGCGTTTAACGCCAGCTTCAAGAAATTCATGCACAAAATAGGCTTAACGGGCAAGGCGGCCTTGCTTTTTCTTCCTTTCACTTCCAACGCCACCTCCGCCAAGCTGGCTGCTGTGACACACGTTGCCAACATACGCCACATCGACATACTTTCCTTTCTCTTTATGGATGACGAATCGCACTTTCACATTGCACTCTGGTCGCTTGCATTCTGCGCCTCCTCTGAAGAAAACCGCTGAGTGGATTTTGCGCGAGTTTTCTGATCTCACGTGATTATTTTTGAAGCGTAAACTGCACCATGGGTTGCTTTCTTTAACTTTTTCAAGGAAGATTCTTGTCCAGTCGCCACTCAACAGTCGGCCACCGCTTGGGAAGGTATTAATTGGAATCCTTTCCCAGTCTTCTCGGGTTAATTTGAACCTTGCTGTTGTGCCATCGATATTTACACGAAAGTACTTTTCTTCATTTCCTTCTTCGTCATCGTCGGATGAATCTGAATCAACCTTCAAAGAATTTCAAACCGGTTACTAGTTTGTTTTGATTTTTGTTCGTTTGTTTTTTTGAATGCCAGTAACCAGTAAACGCACAGGCTGATAATGATCCCAACGTAACAACCCACTGAATTCACAAGGTATGTAATGAAAACAATGCAATGAAATGTCATGTATAACCCCATTTAAAATAATCCAAGACCGTCTCGGATTCTGAATTCCACGTTGCTACTGGATTCCAGATTCAGCGGGATTCCAACGGAATCCTTGAGCAAGATTCCGGTTTCAAAAGCCCAGGGGCGCGATCTATTCAACCAAAATTTCCGAAAATTTCAGTCCAAAAATCAATGGATCAGTTCGGTCCAACCGAACAAACGGGTCCACATTTTGAGGTGGACCACTTTTCCCAGCTGGACCTGTTGGAATTTTGGTCGAATGGATCGCGCCCCAGGATTCAGGATTCCAAAAGCAAAAAACTAGTTTTCGGGATTCCGGAATCAGAATTACCTTACATGGGACGAAATGTAATTCAATGCAATATTTAAACAAAACAACTTTACCTTCGAGTTTGCGCCCACAAAAGCGTGATCCAACTTGGCAGGTACCATGATTACTGAAGGCCGCTGGCTTTTCATGTCAACAGCAGCCATATGAGATGGTTGTGGAAGTTGTAAGTGACAGGGACATTGACAGCAAGGCTTAACCTGGAGTCCCATCTCATGCGCTGTTAAAGCTCTATGGGTTCCACTGTATGTTGGTAATCCTTGGTACGGCGAAAGCCCTACACTGGAAGCCACAAGCGCATATGGCATTTTCCCGTAAAAATTCGACCGGTACGCGGGCAATCCCTCGGGTCCACCATTTTGTTGAAGGAATGTTTTTCCATAGTTCTTGTTCTTGCTGTTGTTATTACTATATATATGCTGGGTACCATTTTGAATATCATGACTATTTTCTGCGGCACTCACAGGATAATATTGCCCTTCACGTCCGTTGATCTCATAAATTGGAACCACTGTGAACGCGTTTCCTATCTGTATTTCAGGTGTATCCATGGAAACTGTCGTATGGTTTGCAGTTGAGTAAGTAACGGTAATCTGCTTACTTGGAAACATATCGCCTGATTGGGTAGTCGATACGTTATTGTACGGTGCCAGGCTGTTGGTTGATAGTCTCTCAAGAGAGGTTCTGTCGCCTTTCAAGGTCGTATCGTACTCACTTACTTTACCATGCACTGTATTGTTATTGATAGGAAAATCTTCAACAGATGATTTTGCCTGGCAATGCAACCGATCCATGTCTCCTTGGTCATTACTTTCACCTTCGTCAGAGTCCACTGGTTCAATTTTTGGGCAAACGCTTGTGATGTCGTGTAGTGAATACATGATTGACTTGGTATAGACCAGTCTTATGGCAAAGTCTAAATTACTGAACGCTTCTCTTAAACCGACAACCGCGTGAAGTTTTTAGGCAAACCAGGGCAGGATGTCTTCACCAAGTAAACTAGGAAAAAAGAAGCAAAAAATTATCCAGAGCTGTAAATAAATGCAAAATTTAGATCTTTTTCTCCTTATAATACATTACCTCTTTCATTTACTCACATCGTAAAACTGAACCAAAGTTTATACAATTGAAGGCTTTTCAAGCGTCCTTTAATTTACACCTAGCTCGATGAACCCGACAGTGATTTCAGCGTAATACCATAAGAAAAAGAGTCTCTTTTTATTCGAGCAGAGGAACTCTTTCACACCCAGTCTTATTCAGCAACCAGAGATTAAAGGTTCAAGTCTAAGCTGAGTCGACTTTAATTCAAAAAATGCATGGGTCAAGGAGGCCTCAAGGAGCATTGTTCCCAATCACTAATAGAAGAACTAAATTTAGAAGTCTGTTTTGCATGGCAGACAAGCTAATCGCGCGAACAATTGAAAAGGTCTAGAGCTTTCAAGCGTGCAATCCAAACAAAATCTCTCTGGAAGGAAGACGTACAGCGTGTTCTGTAAGAGTGTCACGAGCTTAGAACAAGGGCAACATGGTTCTCAAGGGAGAAATCTGCCTTGACATGTTCGCGGTCGGGTCATGGATTCATATTCTGTCAGTGACTCTGACTTTTACCTTGAGTCAATTTCAAAAAACCTTTAGAAGTGTGATTTACAAGTGAAGCTATAGTTTAAGAATAGCCACCTTGTGGATGACATTTGATAAAGTTTTACTGAATTGACCCCAAGATTCCCCGATCTCAAGCTAAAATAAACGGGTTCGTCTTCATAGCTGTGACGTAAAAAAAATCTAAATAAGCGCATTGATCTGAAAAAATATGCAATCGTGATCTCGCTGTGTGCCACGAGTTCAGGTCAAGGAAAACATCTAAGTCCCCGAAAGGGACATCCGCCCCGACCGGTCTTTGGGAGGCCGTGGATTCATATCCTCACGGGGACTTTGAAAATATATTGAGGAAACTAATTGTGTTATGCACTAGATTGTGAGAAGTTCTGTTTTCGTGCTTTCGTGGGTGGCTTAGTGAAGAGAGTGAACGGGCTGCCAACTGCGATCATGCCCTCCCTATATCTCCATTATGTCTTTCGTGTCTCTTTTACCCTAGCTTCTCAAAAAAAAGCTTGATCTCAGGTTAAGAAGGGAACTATATTCAGTAAATATGATTCATTCCTGTTTTCGGTGCCAGTACCATTTGTCGGAAAATTTTCACCTTAGTGAGCCCACGACGACCGGAAATACGTCTCTGTCTGCTGGCTATCTGTTGAGCGAGACTAATTTCAAATAACTTCTACAATAAAATTGCCGTCTCCTTCTCATATCACTGCTGAATCAATGAGGCTAAAAACCATGATCAGGGAATCCTCTTGATCAATCCAGGGGATCGGACAAGAAAGAACTGACATCTGACTGCAGTACTGATCGAAAATACAACTTACAGGTTAACTGATCAATGATTAACTCTGCTTAATGTTCACATGGACAGCTTCGATCTGAAGCTTAAAGCTATGAAAGACTCTGTGAATACTATTTTCTACCGTAGACTACATCAAACGTTCCGAACAATTCATACCATCGCCCTAAACAGAACCCTTTTCACGCTGTAAGTGTTCAGTCGCAACTAAATTTTACATAAAAAGCCGCAATGAGTATTGCAACTGTAATCAACAATCATTCTTTTTTCTAGAAATGAAACAAAGTATGGAGGACTTTATTTCCCTCGAACGTGAATACATGGAGGAATGGCCAAACGATGACTTAACCACTCAGAGGTGCCGGTTTCTTCGCCAATGTTTTACCGATGATGAAAAAATCGCCTGCTGAATCATTTTCTAAAGCCAATATCACTGTTTTATAATGCCCAAACGCTTGAAACAGGAATCAGATAGTACAGCGCAATAAAAATGCAGTTTCAAACAAATGAAGGTCGGCTGATTGTTTCTTCAAGGAAATAATACTTCGTATATATAAATAACTCATCCCCAAAAATCACGAAACAAAATTCACTAAAGAATTTATCGCTGATTTAACACTGATGATAATGAATGGGTACTGCCATTTATTAATAACTTTCTTATTATTCAATTTGCTCTTACCCAGTAGTTGTGTCTTCGAGAAAGGCAATGATTTTGCTCGACTACCGCAAAACGCTGCTTGCACACGATGGCTTTGCCAAAAACGTGTCGTAAAAGTGCCAGACGTGAAGCGTATGGGTTGTGATGTTAGGGCTGCAACGTTAAATTTAGAGCCTCTAGAAATATAATCTTTAAAATCCCTAGAAAAGATCCCGTTACGAAATTTTGACCTCTTTCGTTAATTGAGTTATGGGTTGAGATATTTCAAGACTTGGGACGCATGCCTCCTCCACATGACCTCTACATCAGGTGGATCGAGCCTTTAGGGCCATAACTACGCCTATCTTGCGAGCAGAGGTTTCTTTCTGGTATGGTTTTAGCATCTCTTAAGTCGTTCGCGCGGCTTGTCAGTCACGTAGTTGGTTTGTTTACGCGATTGAAAAGCCACGCGAACGACTTTACAAATGCTTAAAGCCGTGCCAGAAAGAAACCTGTGCTCACAGGGTAAGTACATCGAGCGACTCTGCTCATATCATTGTTATCATGAAAGGCAAAAATTTCAAATGTTAATGCTCGGCCTGCCCTGCAAGGGGTAATATTCTAAATGAACTTTAATTAATAGGTCCCCTTGTACAAAGCAAGTAGAAAGGAAACATCAGACGCGGATAGAGTAGAGAAAACGATTACCCATTAAACAATTTAGGTATCTGCCTTCAGGAGAGAATTGATTTCGGCAATTGAGTAAAAATACAATTAACAATTATCTCGCGCCCTGAGTAAACATATACTCGATCATTATTCATCTCCAGCGTGGGAATGCATTCATGAATAGCGCGTCCCTTTACAGGTTATCTAAAGCAATAGCGCGATATACATGAAGAAACTAGGAAAAGTTTGCGAAAAAATGTAGAAAAATGTTTAATTTCAAACGAAATGTTCGATTGCTGTGTTTGTAATTTTAAGCTGGCGCATTCTTGTGGAATGTGATTCCGTGACCCTAGCCTGTTGGGAGTAAGTTCAAAGCCAGCAGACAGTGTCAAGGTTTTGGGTCTTTTTAACCTCGCTGTCCAAATATCATCTGATTCTGAGGTCTTTAAAAAACTACTAACTGGACTTAACGTTGGCATTTACTTTAAATAAAGCATGCAGATATGTTTCGTTGTCGAGATTTGTTCGAAAACATGTCGGGTCCTACAAAAGCGCATTAGTATTTGCTCTTGCATGATCGGCCCACCTATTTCCATTTACGTAACACTGAAATCAGATGAATAACCGAATCTCTGCTTGATGTATACAACGTTTGATATCTCTCAGGCTCAGAGAAAATCATTAGCCATAAAAGTAACACTGGCAATTGACGAGACAAACTTTATAAGCAACAGAGAAACCTAGAAACGCCAAAACCTTACCTTCAAATCAGAGGTGAGCGTCCTTCCACCGGAGTATAATATTACATGCATGAAGTGACACATTATATCACAAGGTTAAGAGTCATCAATGCAGCGTATCCCTGACAAGTCTATGGGAGGGGAGGTTACGGCCGTTTTGGTCCCCCCATTTTTACGTGCGTACGTGCGTAAAATTTACGTTCGCAAATAAAATGAGGCAACGGTATGAAAAGTCGCTCGTAAGCTGGTAAAAGTTGAACCTCGTTCAACTTATTGTTTAAGCTCAGCCCTTTTTATCTTGCCTCTATTTAAATTACGTGATTAAAATTTTTGTGCGTTAACGTGCGTAGCCAAAAAAGCGTCAGTGGAAATCAACCTTGACATAAATTTTGAAAGCAGTTTTCAGAAATGCGACATACCATTTCATTCAGTGGGAAGAACCGGTTTTGCTTCCTGAAACTTTGGGGGTACACCAGGCACGTAAATCCGAGGGTGCGTGTGTGGGAGTGAGGGTACATTTGTGTGTCGTACGTGAGGACCAGGCGTGGGGGCTCCGCCTGAGAAGGGTAACTTTAATTTCCGGCTTCAGGCTGTTGAGTCAGTTTCTTCAGGGTAGGGAAATCATTTTAATTTGTTGTCAAGGTTTTCCCGTGACAACATCCAAGGGTTTAGAAATAAAAGTAGGAGCCCATGGGCTCCTGAAAGAACGTTGATGTGTGAAAGGGATACGTAGCATTTTGATGGAAACTAGACGAAAAGGTACCTTTTTGTCAAAATGGTATGTCTGAAAGGGTAAAGGGAAGGGTTGGAGCTCGAGTGGGAGCCCCCCCCCCCCCCCTTATAAAACTCATGTTCTTCAGTACCCCTCCCCCCCACCACCTCCTCCGTCGCTCCCCCTCCCCCTCGCCCTCTCACTGGGAAGAAAAACGCTAATTCCCGGCCTTTTACTTTCAGAACTTTGCCTCTGACGCAGATCATAGAACAGAGAGAGAGAGAGAGTCTATCAGTGATCTCTTAGTTGAACGGATCATTTGGCTTCTGAAATATTCACCCGTATTCGCTGCAAATCGAGAATGAAAAACCGAGTTTCGAGCAAGGTGGGTTGAAAACGAAGACTGAAGACCAAACAACGGCTGCATCAAAATCTCTTTAAGACTCGGCTCGAAGAGACTATCTGGACTTGAAATGCGTAAGAAACAACAAGATCTTCAATGACCTAAATTATCAACGGATTTTATCGGGGCCAGCCCCCGCTAAAGTTGAAAACGAAGACCCAAAAAGACTACTCAGAACTTTATTGATCACGTGGTAAAGTAGATGAATTACGTGGGCTCGATTAACAGCCGCTGTTCAGGAACAGAGCCCGCGCTCTTCCCCGTCTCTTCTCGGGAAGAGGGACCTTACGAAACTTAACCACGGCGACAGCATCGGGAACGTCAAAAAAGCAATAGGCTTAATGAGCAAAACAACAATTCTGCACGTGCATGACACTTTTTTGTACATTTCTTTGCCGTCCCTGCATAACTAGGACGTGAGTTGACCAAATTTAAGATTACTTGGGAACGGAAACGGCAAGGCGATAAATTCTACCGTCTGTCTGTCAGAACTCGGAAACGGCCACCTCTCTTCAGCTCCAACCCAAATTCGTTCTTTTTAAGTAATTGGGCCCCTTGGGATAATCGCGGAAAAAAGTGAAAGGATGTGAAGTCTATTTTTCAGCGACGCTTTTATGGACGTCGCCGAAGGACCGAGAGAACGGCTGAAATCAAGGCGAGTGTACACGGCGACAAACTGCGTCATCGGAAGCAAAGACTCAGAGCTACGATTTAGCATAAACGAACCTCTTTTGCTGAAGTCTCAAATAAACCTCATTTCAGTTGTATGTCTTGTTTTCCCAATAGAGATCCAAGGGTTTTTTTATAAATTACGCGTACATGCGCGGGAATAATACAAAATTTGGAAGAAACAGTTCTCTGGAGTATTATCACATGACCTGTACTGAGAAAATAAAACATACAAGCTAACGAGGTCTATTAATTACATATTTATTCAATTTGGCTATTTCCTTCGGCTTTCAACAACTTAAAACTCTAAGACACTTAGATGCAAGCTAAGAACTGTCAATTTCTTTTGAAAACGGCAGCCGTCTCAATGACACCGCGGAACAATTAAATAAAAACGCTTGGCCAAGGCACCGTGAAAACAAATACTCTCCTTGATGCTGTTGCTTATGACAGTACTGAGTTATCATGACAGTCAGGAAGGGTAAAGAATATTAAGAAAACGAATTAATTATTACTTACAACAATATTCTTACCTTGAAATGCACATATGTGAAGTAAAAAACTACAGGGCTGTGCGTCAAATGGTTAGTCCTTTAAAGCTTACAACAATATATGACAACTTGAATAAAGCTTTGAATCGTCAAATCTATGATGTCGGCCCGGGCTTGTTTTGATTACAGATCAGTGGTAAGGAAGGAATAAGGAACATAATGCTTATTGTAAGGTCCATTAAATGAAAACTACAGCGTGCGGCAACAAATGATGAATTTGGCATATGACAAATTCACTCTATTTCCATCACGAGATGCAAATAAGTAATTAGGGGAGCAATTAATTATCTTCAATCTTAACGTGTGCCAGAGTCAAACAAAGCCGATTGATGAACTTTGTATCAAGTGTTGGACTTCAACCGTGAATCGAGAAGGGAACCTATCTTTGTTCTGTAAAAAATAATGCCCGGCAACGTACCGATAAAGAACCATGAGCGGGTAATTAACAGGCTTACTCATTACTAAGGTTACCAAAAGAATGCGATTCTGCACGACTCTTCCTGAAACTATATCTGAGACAAGGAAGGCGATATATAGCTACACAAGGAATCGCAATATCGACCTGCTATAGACTTCCTGTATTATCAATGTATTAAAGGAAGTTATTTACAGCCTTCTCGCAGGGCTACAAACTAGTTCTTTTGTGTTCTTGAAATAGTTTGAATCCAATTCGGTTTGATATACGAAGGACGGCTTAGCGCGAGTTAAGGCTTGAGTTAAGTGCTCAACATCTGATTCTGAGATCTCGAAAAAAACCCTAAACGCAATAAGCATTGCTTGAAATTATGCATGTAAAATGTGCCGTTATCACGTTCAGACCTTATAAGCCTAGACGCTTGCTTGCTCTAGTCGTTGTCAATTCGTCACCGTATTTTTTTCTGATTGCACCAAGTCTGATCACTGAGGAGTTTGAGCCGGAGTTTTGTTAAACATTGCTGGCATCTCATTCCAAGCCCCAGAACAATAGTAGCCAGGAACTTGACCTTGATCTATTATTAACAAAAAAAAAAGACCGGGCCGTTTTAAGCGACAGTGCCGACCGAACATATAAGCACCAAAAACCCTACCTTGAAATCGCAGACTTGAAGAAAGCTATTCAGTCCACGCAACTGAGCACCACGTTATTGTGTGTTAGCTAGTGAAACACTACGCATGAGGCAGCAGATCTTTGAACAAACAATTTAACCCGTTCAACAGGATTGTAACGTGGACGTGATTGTCGTCATTTCCGGCTCTCTTCAATTCTCGTTTCCGTAGTTTATTTGACAGTTATTTCAGTAATGCGACACAAAATTTTATTAGCAAGGTATCTGGCGAGCAAGATGAAATCTTGAAGGCCCGCCTCATCCCACAATAGAGCCAATATGTCCTCAACCAAGGAATCAAGCGGTGGTTACTACATAAAACTTACACTGTTCTAGGTAAACTGAGGCCTAAACGCAACTCCAATCTGGAAAAACACAACAGACTCTAATTGCTTTTGTCATCTAGGGAGCTCTTCCGTCCTGAAAATGAATCACGTTTTCGATGACAGGAAAAAAATCCTTGTAAAAATTGGAAAACACAACAAAGAAAAAGTTATCTTATAGTTTTCCAATTTATATGAACTAGAAAACATTTGAAGCATCAGTGGCTGAATGCCATTAAGTATGTATTAGCTATCATGACCTTTATATCAAAATTCACTGCACTTCGAAACAATGGCCAATTTTAGAGGGAACAGATTTTTTAAAACATTTTAACTATGGAAAAAAACTGCGATAGAATATTTCTTGAAATTATTTTGAGAAATTTGGAAAAACCTTAAAAACATGACGACGTTTCGACGATCTCGGACGTCATTATCAAGTCAAAGAAATTAGCTTAAACATGTCCTATAAATAAAAGAAAAAACAATAGATCATTAAAAATAAAGGTAACTAAGTAAGCGAGGCATTTCAAGTACGCAAAGCACCTCAAGTAAGCAAGGCATCTCAAGCAAGCAAAGCCGACCTCAAGTATCTAAAGTAAACTCCGCCGGAGTTTACTTTAGACTCGCCGGAGTTTACTTTAGATACCTGAGGTGCTCTGCTTGCTTGAGATGCTATGCTTACTTGAGGTGCTTTGCGTATTTAAAATTCTTCGCTTACTTTATTGCAAGTAGGGAAAGGCCTGGAACTAGAGGGAGAGTATATGTTGGCTTTACTTGAAATACTTACCAGACAAAGTTTCGCACTTATGGACAGTCTCTCTGCGTATTAAGATTAGGCCTGAGTTTTTTGATCCACAACATCTTGTAAACTGTGGCGATCAAATTTTACGAGGCACTTCTTTAGAACGTGAAATTGACCGGCATTCAGAAGAGTTTTGTCATCGTGAGCTTCTAAAACCCCCCGGGGGGGGGTACTCGATATATCCCAGGGTGGGGAGGTGCGGCGCGGCCCCTCATACCCTGACCCTGTTTAAGGGACTGTGCAATAATTATTAGGAGGGGGGGCTGAAAAACTAGAGTTATCTAGCAAAAACTTAGAATGCAGTACCCCCCCTCCAAAACAAAAAAAATTAGTTCTAACCCCCCCCCCCCCCCCCCCTCTGTTATGTTAAAAATAACGTCGCACCCCTCCCACCACACTGGTAAACTCAAAACTGGACTGAGCTGCCATCACAGCTTCAATAATGACAAACGTTATTACGTAACATCTAGTATCGAGAAGGATATTGATCGCTTGATTGAAGATTTAGACAAAGCTTTTGCTAAGTACCGGGGTGCTTACCACATTGGCTCAAAATATAACACTTCTGAAGCCAGAAAGAGAAAGGAGCAGAGAAAAAAAATCAAAGAACAGGAGATTGAACGCTTCAAATAACAGAAGAAAAAGAGCTTGCATTATATTTAGATCCTTGGGAGGAGAGCCTGTTGAACTTTTGTTATGAGCCACATATATATGGAATTCAGCAAATCGATTCAGTCGATGAAGAAACATTACTTTTATTCACATCAAAAACCGACAAAGCTTATCTATGAGATCTGTTTGATTCCCATTGTTTTATGGGGGAAGCTGAAAAACAAGTTCATGATTTTTGCTTTATATAGGATCAACTCAATTAATTAGAAGACGGGTTAAAATTGATCAGTTGTGAATTTGCTTTTCATTTTGATGGAATATTTTCAATAATCGTTTAACAGCTGTTCGGGTTGATATTTGTTACAGTCTATCATGATGTCTGTATTGAGAATCTTTCATTGCGTTTAATTTTATTTACATTACGAATAAAACTTAAGGCCCCCCCTCCGTCAAATGAGTGATTTTACTTTGAGCCCCCCCTCATTGGCAGCAATTTTATGTAATGCCCCCCTCTAGTTTTTCAGCCCCCCCTCCTGATAATTATTGCACAGTCCCTAAGACAAATATCGCTGATTTTCCTACACCGATCGCCAAATATTTGTGTTCAGCAAAAAGAAGAGAACGGAACGACAATTCAGACACTTTGCGTTAGATAAATGAATATTTCGATTTAATTTCGTTTGTTAAGACACTGAGTATATGCACGTTTTTGCCTTGCGAAACCCTATAAACGAGGTAAATTTACTGAAATGTTTATATTACACGTTAGGATTTCGGCACAAAGTGGCTAGTGGCCCGAGCTAGTGCAGCTGAATTTGCTACCCTGTACTAGAGTAAACTCCCCGAATCCCCCTATCCTAGAGTAGCTGTTTTCCAGAAACTACTGAGGTCACTAGCACAGTCTAGCCAAAACAAAACGTTATACCACAATCCCTAGTCTAGATAAAATCTTCAACTTAACTGATCAGTTTCCTGAAAAATGATATCCTATTCTAGACCCAAACGCTCTGATTTATATACCCTATCCTAGAGTAAACTGCTTGAAAACCATACCCTTCACAGCGGCACGTACCTATATAGCCCATATGTGGCAGTACCCCCCCCCCCCCCCGGACTGCAGCATTGTTCAGTCACATTAATGGTGTTTTGTTTTTAGAAAGTGTATGAGGCATTTTCAGGGGCGTAGCGTGACTATTTTGGCCAGTACACGCACGGGTCCATATGGTCCCAAAACCTTCGTATAAAATAACGTTTTTGCCCCCAAATAACGTTTTTTATACAAGTTTCCATTCCGACCTGTAGCATGTTTAATTTCGAAAATACAGCAATTTGAACTTCCCAGTTTTCACAGTGCGTGACACCAACATAGGAATGCTATCTCGTTGAAAAAAAGTCTCTCCTCTTGATTTTCAGCAGTATAACTATTTCAAGCATTAGAAATATGTTTATGTGCACGTATGCTAGTTCTCGAGTGAAAAGAAAGAGCTGTCATACAAAAAGTGAAATCCAGATGTTTTATTGATTTCCAGCGACCATATTGGTGGACCAAAACGGTACACCAATATGGCGTCTCCATGCAAAACAAAGGTGCGTGAAACGTTTTGGCAAATAACTCAGAAACTATGGGCCACAAAGACCTGAGACTTGGACAAATTGTTTATATATTAGTCTTTTATAATATTCATTTTCTGGCTTCTTCCAGTGGACGGTTTCCAATTTATTTTTTGTTGCGTGACAGTGCTTTTAAACGTTCTTCTATGAGCTATTACTGGAATGTTTACAAGCACAAGGCGAGGCGCCTTCCCTAAATAAACTTCCGATAAAGCGCTGAATAATTCACACGAAATTCAAAACTTGTTTCAAATAAGATGTTTCCTTCAAATGCTAAACGAAAAATTAGCAAACCATTTTATGTTAAGAATAAAAGATTAGCTCTACTGTCGCTTTTATTTTTTCGCTTGTCACTCAAGAAATATGTCCACTTAAAGCGTACTTTTTGTGTGCAGAAATTTGGAGTTTAACCCTTTAAGCCTCAATATCCACATACAAATTCTCCAAACTGATCTATATACATTTCCTTTAAGAATTAGTTAAGAGAATTTGATAAAAGATCAAAGTGTTTTCTCTTAGGTGATCATTTTTTAATTCTCATAACCTCATCTCACGACAATGTATGGATATCGTTAGGAGAAAATTGCTGTTGGTCCCTATTGGGACTTAGAGGGTTAAATGCACCGGTTGAAAGAATTGCGACGTTGCGTGGCTGTGTAAATTTTCCGCATGGTCTGGTCCATGATTACCCAGTTGAGCGACATTAAATAATCTTAATTGCTAGACTTTTTCGCCATTTATATAGAGAGAGAAATTAAAAAGAATCAATTGCTTTTGAATGAAAAAACTTTCCAGATAAATCTTGAAAAGGAATTATAATCAGTCAGGTTCGATTCTTTGCGGCGACAAATGAGTTGGCATGAATTTCCCCAGTCCTCCTTCGTTTTTCTTGAAAAAGCAATGTATTGTGAAAAATGTTTCAAATTTATCACATTCCGCTTCTCAAACTACTCAAACTGTTGTTTTTTACGATGCGGAATAACAGCGAGACATCGACAGACAGGATCATATTTGCACAATACAAGGTCAAGACAAGACAAGACAAGACAAGACAAGAGGCATTTTTTCGCTAGAGGCATTTGTTAATTTCCGCATTAAAAAGAAACAGTCCACTTTCTGCTGCGTGTAATTCAAGTTTTCCTTAACAGAGGTTGGGGAAAAAGTGCGCTCTTACGACATGGAACATAACAGTTTTACACCCGATTCGAAACGAATAAACAACTACAATATCATAATTGGCACTGAGCTTCGAAATTTTCATAATTACATTGTAATTCGAAATGACGCTTTTCACTCCTTATATGGGATTTAGTGATTTTCTTGAATGCTTAGATGTGTCAGTTGAACATAAATATTCAAATTAAAGCATGGACAAAAAACTTCAATTGGCTGTAAAATGGAGAATACTTAATAAGCTGGTCGACAAAATGGTGCCCTGTTATGTCCCGAACTGCATGGGAACAATTTAATTTCTAAGCCGACAGCGTGACCTGTCGCATTGCTGAAAGCTAGTCAGTAAAAAATCAGAACTTTACTTATGACTCAATTTATCGTTTTGATATGAGGTTAGCAACGCACCGGAATCACAATATTGTTCGCCAGTATTTCTTTGAATTGAAGGAAGTAAAGATTAGTGGTCTTTGCATACTCGACTCAAATTTATCGGTTACGTTGCTAATACGCATGCCAATACGCCCTGATGACGAACAGATCCGTCATCCACATCTTAACAAAATAACCGTAACAGCCAACTGGTCCTCGAAACGAAGGCCAGCTGCTTCGCCGAGCAAAGTATTGGTGGGGTAGGGAGGGGGAGTCTGCAAAGTTCTAATTGGCTGTATCTTAAGGGGCTGTCACTTTCAGTTTACTTAGTGCTTAACAAAGGTTACTTTTTCTCTAAGAGAACAGCTGGAGGGATGGAAAATGCCTTGAAACGAAAGAAATGTCTGGTTTTCCGCGACATGGGAATAAAGTTCCTGCTTTTCCTCTGAAGACTTTCGGTAGAACGAATTTTTGCTTAAGATATGTAATATAGCACTGTTTGTATTGCCCACCCCACAACCCCCCTTCCCTGAGTATGTTTATTAATCACGCTCGGCTGCTCGTGGTGTGGAAGGTTATTTCGGATAAGAACAGAAGATTGGTCACTTAGAAAAATAAGTTGTCACTATTTGGAGGGTCTTTCTTCTTGGACAAGTTTGAATTTTTAAAAAAAGAGAAACTGCGAGGCAGCGAAAATATTTATTTGTTTTGGCTCTCGAAAGTTCCATAGACTGTACAGAGAGTCAGATTCTAGTCTATATTAAGCCGGGTCTACTGGAAAATTCCAAGGTGAGCGGATAATTTACTCGAACTTATTACATTCTTAATTATCATGCTCGGTTTCATTGCTTTCTGCGGATACGGCATGATGAACACGTCAAGTTATCGCAATTGTTTTGCGCTGTGCTGTGTTACTTAGTTATCAGAGAACGAGCACTCAATATCCAACTGATAACTGTACTTGGAGAAACAGATGTGAGATATTAGGTCAGAATTTCTAGAACATTATGCCTCCTAACAATCAGTGAAAAAAATGAGTGACTCCGAACAGTTTCATCCTTTTTTCAAAAATGGTCTTCAAGACAGTATTGACAAAATAGAATTCTTAGATGATAGATCATTGGATTCACTGAAAAAGGAACTCTAGCTCTCGCTGGAAATTTTGAACTCTAGCCTAAAGCACGCGGGCGACAAGATCACTAAGTTGCTTCAGTCAACTCAATGTTTTGACAATTTAGATCAACGAACTGTATAAAGCGCAAAAACATGTTGACAGTAATTATAGAAGTGATTCCTCCTTAACTAAACTTATACACTCACCTATTCAGCTGATGATTGACTGAACTGATTTCTCCATTTAATTTGAAATCTTCGTAAACGGAATGTGAATCCGTGAATATCAAACATTAACTGAGCTCGTACCCAAAAATAACTTCAATCTGTTTTCTCAGTCCATTTCGTGATCACGTGTTTCAGCAAGATACACAGTCTATATTTGGTCTGTAATTGAGGCTTTTGCGGAACTAAGGTAAGTTTTATCGCTCACCTCCGTCACCGTAACAGCAAATTAGCCACAGATACAGAGAGATATGGGACAAGAGCTTCAACTCCTAGCCAGGCAGAATCGGAATTCTAATAAGGAACTATAGAGGTGATCCTAATTAGAAACAAAGACAGCTATGATTTGTTTTGACGAAGTGCCATTTGAGACACCGTCGGAGCTATTGTCTTCCAAGAATTAATCCAGACCCAAATGAGCATTAATAGAATGAAAAAATGCAAAACAAAGCACAAATGTTGTATTTTTTTTTCCAGACAGCAAACCTGCACCCAACTTAACAAGATAACACAGGCGTACTGGCCGGGGGGGCGAGGGGGCGGCAGCCTAACCCCCCCTCCCCCCTCCAAGGTTTCGAAAATTTTGACAGTCTTCGGGCAAAACGCTAATGATTTGAAGTACCTTGAAACTTTCTGACGGTTAATCTTAATCTGCATGATTTGTCGGTTGCATTGACGGTAAGAAATGTCCATTTTTGACGGTTAACGGTTGATTTTGAGGCCAGTTGACGGCTGATGGTTAAGACCCTCTAGCGACATGGAAAAGCTCGATACGAGTGCAATAGAGGGTAAGGTTATTAAGTGTGTTCCCACAATCGATCAAATGTGACTGCTAAAGACAGACGGACTCCAAAACCTAGTCAGCATTGGATTGCCACCCAAAACAAAGGGAATTCAAACCTGTTAGCTTTCAAATGCAGTTGAACCTCGATTACCGTAAAATTCCGAAAATAAGCCCCTCCATGTATAAGCCCCTCCAAATATAAGCCCCCTAAGATCGTAACGCAAAAAACCCTCCGTTAAATCGCCCCTCCGAATATAAGCCCCCCGGGGGACTTGTACTTGGAATCTGCCCTCGAATACAAAGTAAAACAAAGCAAAAATGGTAAATTTCCTTTCCACTACAATCTAGCCCAACCGATTTTATAACGCAAATTTCCCTCCGTACATAAGCCCCTCCGAATATAGGCCCCTCCAAAAATAAGCCCCTCAAAAAGGGCCTTTGAAAAATATAAGCCCCGGGGCTTATTTTCGGAATTTTACGGTAACCTATTCATACCAGGGTTGCTTCACGGGGGGAGGGGGAGTACTTCCATATATGGGCTAGATAGGTATGTGCCGCCCAACAGGGTATGGTTTTTGAGGGTCTCCACCCTTATATAGGGCATCATTTTTGGCCTTTTTAGAGTTGTTATCCCAGTGTGGCTGTTAGATAGGGCACCTTTATTATATCAGCTAGCATTCACAAGTGCGTAAATTCCCAGCTACAACAGAGGCAAATTATCAGTTCAAACTGAACTTTACCTTAGAATAAAGCGATTTAAGGAAGATTCTTGTGTTTCCATTGAATTCTTAGTTTTTCCCTTAAATTGGATCTCATTTTTCAGGTTTAATTTTTCATTTCTTAATTGTCTCATCCTTAAATAGGATAGAGGTTTAAGACCCTGGGCGGCACGCACCAATCCTAAATTTTTGGGAGTACCCCCCTCCCCCTTAAACTTTCCGCTTAATACAGGAACAGACGTGAAGAATGAAGAGGATTGTAAAACATGAAATAGCCGGCACAACCTTAACGAATACCAGGGTAGGTAAAGCAGAAACAACCGTAACGCGATGTGTCGTGTCGACGCATGGTGAAAGACAATGCAACTCCCTCACCTTGAAACTAAAGCCCCTTGGAAACGGACGCAACATTCAGTTGGCAGTTGTTGCGTCCGTTTGTACGTAGCTAAAAGTTTGACCGGTTTCTAACTTTGCGCAACAACACCGACAACATGCAATAGGGTGTGCAACTGACGGGCGCAACATATACCATCAGACAATGTTGGGAGTTGTTGGCCAACAATGTTGCGTCCGTTTGCACGCGGGGGCTTAAGTTCTGAAATTATACAAATATCCACGGTATTTTTATCTTTTCACGCAACCATCCAACTAGAAAAACTTACAAGGCAACTGACTTTAAAAAAGTCAAACCAAATTCTTTATGCCACTAAACAGAATAAGGGAAAAAGTGTTGAGACACTTCCCTAAAATGGCACCTTTTCTGCATGGTAAACATCTCTATTTCTTCCCCTTTATACCCCCCCACCCCATTCCTCCCCCCCCCCCAAATTAATGTTGTATTTCAAACCCTCAAATCTTTCTTTAAAGATAGTTGTATGATAAATGAAAGACATTGTTGATAAAAGGGCCCGTTTTAGACAAGTGTGTCACTACTTTTGTCACTGATTGTAGGCACGATGCATTTCGGGTTACGTGGTCTCCCAGTCGTTCGTTTCGGATACGCCACCGAAATGCATTGACCGTCTTGGGCTTTTAACAAGTGTATTTTCCTTTGATTAATAAGTATACCTGCCACAAGCTACTACACAGGTCAAAAATCCCTTGTTTAGCTTTATTTTGTCTTTTTTAAACCAGTAAATTTTTAAAAAGGCACAAAATTGTACAAAATAAAAGCAGATAGAGAACACCATAGAAAAATAGTTATTCCATTAAAAAAGTTGCCATTGGTCAGCAAATTTAATCCCAGAAATAATTCGAAACTAAAAACGAAGAGAACTTAAGCATAACACCTTCAGAGCAAATTTCCATAGACCTTTGCATTCTTCATGAAGTCATTGTTTCTTCCCTTTTTTCATTAGAAATAATTTTTATATTCATTGACCATGTCTATTGACACACATTTTGGGAAGTAATACTGAAACACGATGAGGCTTGATAAAGAAAAACATTTCTCATACTTCTGTTACAAAAAATGTGAAAAAACTAATATCATCAGATGGAGATACTGTTTTCTTCACTCTTTAAAGGTTTAGTGCTTAATTTAATAACAGATTTTAGAAAGACTAGTCATAAAAATTGGATGACTAGCCCTTGTATCATCGATAGGAGTCACCAACCTATTGCTTAGCAATCATACTCGTTCAAGGGGGATTGACACGGTTGCGATTCCAGGCTGTCCCTGTTTGCTCTTTTCTCGAGATCATAAGAGCCTCGTCGTTTAACAAAACGCAACTGAAAGGGGCTTATCTTAACTGGCGAGTGGCTCTTCTCATTTTCCACGCTCTTCTCAATGTTTTCGCTCAATGCAATTTTTGATTCTGCACTAACTCCGTTGCCAAGCCGAGTATCTTGATCCTGTTTAAATGGAACAAGTCCGTTTTTACTCGTACTTTGCCCTTCTTCTTCACAATCTTCTTGTACAACTTCCAGTTGCTCATTTGACAACTCGAAGGATCTTTTCCTCCTACCATGGAATCGAAAATGTCGATGTTTTCGATGATGTTTGTCTACGGAACCGCTGGGAGTAGTGCGAGTCACATCGGGCTTTTCAAACGCTTCTTTCTTGTTCTTGACGAGATTTCCATCATTTCGGCTCTTAATTTGTAAAATACTTCGTCTTTTGTCAGCTGGTTTTGATTCTGACTTTGTGACAGCTGCTTCTAAAATCTGTTGTTTTCGCTCTTCAAGTGAAAGTGAAACTACCTCTTTCCTGGCTTGTAATCGTTGTTGGGACTGCTGTTTGCCAATATCCAGTAACGTCATTTTGCGACTAGTGGTTTGGGGTTCAATGTTTTCCAAAACCACGTTCTCTGATTTTCTGGAGATCTCCTTAATACTTCCTTTCTGTTCCACAAGCTTTGACTGCTCGCTATCTTGTAGAACTGAATCTTGGCAGTTTCCTTCTTCTTTCTTGATTTCCTCAGCTTTTACGTCTTCATTTGTATGTATCGAGTTCTTAAGATTATCATGATTATAGTGAGGTTCGAAGTTCTCTTCCAACTGGTTGATTTCGTTGTCCTTGACAATTTCAAACAGGTCTTCATCACTCTTATTAGGGCGAGCTAGAGTAAGGTTGATCTCTTCGTTAGCCTTCCAGTTGTCGCTTTTCTGGTCATTATCTTCTCTAGTATCCACGTTACGGCCTTCTAACTGGTCACTGCAGCTTTTGCTATCTTTGTACTCCGGAACCACTTGGTTAGATCGACTTTCTTTACTGCCTGTATCTGCATTTAAGAGTTTGGGAGGCTCCTTAGTACTTATTTTCTCCTTAGCTGTTGAAGATGATTTTCGTCCTTGCAGTTTAGAATGGGTTCCTAACGATTCTCTGCCCTTTCCCTTCTCGGAGTCTTGCCTCGAAGATGGGATACGTGCACGTCCAGGGTTCCTTGCTTGAGCTGCCTTCTTATTATCGTCGCTGATAGACGACCGCAAGGACCTTGGCTTGGGCTGGATACTTTCCGTGTTCTTGACCCCCTTTTCCATATAGTCAACACTCTTAGATTTTTTTGTAGGAGGTCGAGTCTTGGGCCTTACCGAGTCCAAACTTTTAGTCTTATAAGCAGGTTGTTTCAAAGCTGGAGGTTTCTTACCAACAGAAGATTCTCGTTTGTTGGATGTAACTTGTCGTTGATTGACGCTCTCCGAAACACGTGAGCTGTTTTCTGGTTTCTGGCGCTGGGCACGAGTCTTAACCGAGTTACCTCTTTGGTTGCTGGTTTTCTTTGGAGCCGTCTTAGAACTTGTTTTCGGGACTGTGCTAGACGTGTTTTGTTTTGTCTTCATAGCGCTTTCTTGTACTCTCTTGGCACTCAACGACGTGGTCACATCAAGGCTATTTGCTTTGGTAGCTTTTTCGTGACTTGAACGACCAGTGGTTGTTGATATCCGTTTAGAATTTTCGTTTAAACTCTTAGCTTTCCCTAACTGTTGTGGTTTTCGTCTCGATGGATGCATGGCAGGTTTGAAAGCGCTCTTATGACCTGCTCCTTCACGTAGATTATAACGTCTCCCACTCTTAATACCTTCCTCTTCACTTTCAGATAACGAATCGCTGCTATTGTCCTGAATTAATAAATCTAAAGTTTCACACAAAGACTCCAACTCCACGTCCCTGTGTTTGTCTGAAATTTCGTTGACTTTCTTACATTCAGATTCATTCCTAACGTCCTTTTCGAAATCCGATTCTTTTTCCGACTCAGTAGAACTGCCCATAGTTGCGAGCATATTGCCCAGCAGAGAAGAAAGTTCGTCTGCTTCCTCTAGCACAGCTTCGCGAGGGGACTGGACTGTCTGGCGCTCGGCGGAATATGGTCTAATACTTCGAACATCAGGAATTTCTTCTCCATCTGACAGGCCTATACTTTGCCGCGTATGGGTCTCCGCAGTAGAAGTAGTTTCCACGTTTAACGGGTTCTCCATGACTAGATCGCAGGCCGTTTCCAGTTCTTTTACACCTCGTTGAGAGAATCTTCTTGTAAAGGGCGACAACGGAATAGAATTCTCTTCCCCTTTTTGCGGGGAGGTAAATAGAACGTTTTCACTCAGCGAACGACGTAAGTTTCTGGCGGGTTCGTTTTCCCTTTCCTGGTCGAAACGAGAGCGATCTTTCTGGAAATCATCCTGCGACTGCTTGATATCTTGCCTTAGAGAGCTTGATTCTTCGACTGATCTTCGTAAGTTGTTGACTTCGTCAACTGAGACGGTTCTACGTAGAAAATTTGGTTTTTCATTCCTGTCAGAACTCAGTCTCCTTGTCTTAGAACGTGATGAAATAAGAGCTTCCTTAAGTTCCAATATTTTTTCTGCCAAATCTGAAGAGCTACTTTTCCGTAAATTCGGGTGATCAGCTTTTCCTGAGCTATTTCTTTCTTCTTGCCTTTTCTCATCAGCAACGCTAGAGACAAGGAAGAAGAAAATAAAAAGTAATGAAACTAGGGGAACATGTAACCTACTTTGGCGGAGAGAGGAAAAGCTGGTAAGTAGGACAGCGCGCGACAAAGAGCATATTAAGTGAGGAATAGGACTGGCCAGACTATGGTGGTCTTTACTCTAGAGCCTAAATAAGCTAAGAAATATTTCAAGACAAGTAAATTTTAAATTCTTCAAGTAAAGAAAGCTTCACACCCAACCTATCTTTTTTACTTCAGGTTTACTTAAGCCTATTTTCCCACTCAACATAATTAACATTGATTGCGGACATGCTTCGCCTTTCTTAAAGCTTAGAAACCGCAAGTTCGCTAAGTCGGTTTTAAGGATGGTTTTCACGTCACTTGAAACTTTCTTGAATGGTTTCAAGTTTCCGACTTTAATGAGATGCAAAGTAAAGTTACTTGAAATTTTACTTAGGTCTTCACACACGCATATTTGGCTAAGTAAAACTTAGCAGCTCTTAAGTCTTACTTAACAGCCTAGTGTAAAGACAGCCTATGTGAAGACGTATGCAGCGTTCCAATTATGACTTGGGTTTTCCCATATTGGACTCCAGCACCCACAGAGGCTCTAGAGAAAGCTCATAACCGCAATATTTATGAAGCCAGTCAGGTTTTTGGTTTTGACAGTATTAAACTAAAAGATGAAAACATAAACTACTGAACAGACACCGTAAGCCCAATCACGGAATTTTCAATTTAAACTGTAGGACCCTTGCTTTCGCCCTTGAGGTTCACCGACTAATTAAAACCATTCTCCTCCTTAATTATGATCTCAGTAACTTTATGAGGCAGATGTTTGGTTGATCACCTCTTCATTCACTTTTTTTTTTACCTGATTGTTGCTACCTACCATAGGTACTTGTTAAGCAACAGTAAAGGCGCCTCGATTTGCTTGGATAATGGAAAAATAACAAAGCTCCCAACCTGAAAAAACAGAACAAAGAATACCGTATGCATGTTAGTTCGCTTCCTTTGCCAAGATAAAACTAAAAAAAAGGATTACTAAAAGTTCTTTTTTTTCAGTTGACTTGACAGGGGTCAACCCATCATTATTTCTGATGTCGCCAAGTAGATATGGACCGTTTTTACAAATGGGATTTTTATACTTTTTATAATGTTTAATGTTTACATAGTTAGTATTTGTGTATTTTCCGTAAGGGCACACTTAATTTGGAGCCTCGCTCTGTTGTGTGTCCCGCACCTTCGTCCCTCGTTTTTATGTCTTGTTCAAATGTATTTTTTTCCCCTAGTCTTTTTAGTATTTTACTGATGATGGCGAAAGCGATTAAATAATAAATAGACAGTGGGAAACTGCATCAAGTTAAAGTTCACGGGAGGAAAGGATTCTTTTTGTCATAAAAGCACTCACTAGCGGTTTATTCTTCAAGCCTTGGTTGTTCAAACGCTTTGAAAAACGCTGTCCACTGGATAAATCACTAGCCAACGGAAGACCATCATAATGGAAACCAATTGGGTTATCCACTGCATAGAGATGAGTTATCCAGGTTTCGAAAAACTGTGCCGTGTCCAGCGCTAAATAAAATGACGGGATACATATACTCTACTGTCTCAGATTTCAGTAGGAGGCGCACCTATCCACAATCATTTCAGGTTATAGTTACCTCCATCCAGCCGCATGCCGTCATGAATGATTTGGCGTTTCTCATTGTCCACACGTGTTTTCTGAACTTCACTCTCCTATTAAATATCCTGTAGTACTTTTCCTCATTTGGATGCTTTTGTATTTGTCTGTAAATATAAAATGATGACATCACTGACCAAAATACACTTGGTTGCTGTGGTAACCATTAGCACCAGTACAAAATTATTCCTTTCAAGTGGATTAACAAAAATGGGTTCCTATTAAAGCCAAAACGAGAGTGATAGTACATTATTCAATTCCCAATAATAATATTGTCATAATGTAAACAATTCCTGTTAGGCTGAAATTTGCCAGTTAGGCCCCCTCTATACAAGATCCTGTTTAGCCTAAAATTTGAAAAAGGTTCTACTTTCTAAAAGCTATAAAAAAAATTCTGTACACTCTTGATCAAATAAGTTGTTTGAACATTTAGGATCTCTTTGGAGACATAGGTGCTTCAAGGTATTGGTATGTAGGTTTTACCTAAGGAATGAGATGAATATCACTAAACCAGCTACAATGTATTGAAAATCATATATAGGAGCTGCTGAATAAAAAATTAAATGAAAAAAGATCATGGCAGTAGTGCAATGGTCTTCTTTCATTTAGTTCTTGACTCCACCGTTCCTATATAATATTTTTATATATTGTTCATTATTTCAAGCTCCAAAATGGTATCCGTCAAATTAGCAAAGATGTGTCTCACCTGAAAATACCTATCATGTACTTGATAGATTCCCAGGCTTTTTGGGCTGTAGTGTCGTTCAGTAGATTGGTTAAGTTTTCCTCTAGCAGTTCTGTCGACAATGTCACTGATGAGCGGCGAGACGATTTAATAGCTGGGCGTTCCTTGCCTGTCTCCTTCAAAATGAACAATTGGAAAATCCTGTCATTCATCTTTACAGATAATAAATTTGATTTGGCTCGGCTGAAACTTGTACGTGTGCATGCATGGCCAAAAATGCTTTAGTTTGTTGCAGGCTCGGGCAGAAAGAGAAGAGTACTGAGATACAGTGCTTCGTCAAACGTTCCTCCCCCACGTGCATGGAGGAGCAACACTTGACGAAGCCCTAAAAATTTTTGCCTGGGAGGCTACAACGAAAGCTACACTTTGTATGTCAGCGCTTTCCATCTGCAAAGAAAAAAATTGAAGTATTTATTTTCCCTACCTGCCATTTTTCTTTTAAAATTTTCAGGGGTTCACTTGGCGCTTTGTCATTTTCCGTATTAGCCTCTACCATGGCTGCAATGGGTGTTTTTTGCCAAATGGGAGAACTAAAGTCTACAGTTGGTTTTCCATTCGGGGAAGAAGGCTCTTTTTCAGCGCAGACCGTATTGTCTTTATAGCCCTGCAACTTAAAAATTAAAAAAAAAAAGCACATAAAACAAAACTGAACTGTAGGGGTCTACTTTGTCTTTATTTATTTAATTAATTTTATTTTTATTACTTTCATGTTACTTCTATAGATTACCGTATCAAACATGACAAGTGGGATTACTCAAATAATTTACAGACTGTTTTGAAATACACATTTTAGTACCTGGAACTTTAATCTTTCCAATGAAGGTGAACTTCTCAAATGTTTCTGTTCTTTAGTCTTCAGCTGCAATGGTAGAGTCTGTTTCAGGTCAGTAGAATCGCTTACTTTCCCATCTTGCCCCTCACTGTTGCTGTAAAGATTACGCGGTCTTCCTTCAGGACCATCAACGCTACAAGAAAAAGCATGATAGTAATGAGAATGGTAGGTGACAATAAGCCTGCGCTTTAATGGTCAAAATGCCTAAGTATTCGTTCTGCTCCTGCTAACTTGTTGAGCGCTTTCCATTTGGAAAATTTGGCCTAGTTCACGCTCTTTTCAAATTATGCCCAAGGTTTACTCCACAAAAGAGTGAGATGAAAAGATTTTGCCCCTTCTTCAGACTCTCATCTTTTTTCTGTTTGCAAATATTTTCTTAATCGTTTTTCCTCAGGTGGACAAGCTAAACGCCTACATCAAGTTATCTTACGCCACCTGCGGGTAGAATTTCAGTCACTTACTAAAACTGATTTACAAAAGATTTCGCAAAACTTCCGTCACTCTGTTCCTCGAACTGAGTGACGGATTACACGATAATACAGGGAGCTATGCTTTATTCTTAGCAACCCCCACCACTACCCCACACTGAGGAACAAGAACTTTAAAGTTTCTGGCTGACTGTCAAAAGAGGATCCACTTATCTATAAGTAGGTCTTTACCTGTCAGGTGGTCTTTTCAACGGCGTTACGTCTCCATTCATGTTGCTTATCTGGCTTTTCATGTCGGTCAAGGTATTATACCGGTGAATCACATCACGAACGCGACCGCTACCTCTTCCAAGCTGCAACGAGAAGGAACAGGTCATAATTATCACAGAATCAAACCCTTTTTACAATAAGAGCTAAAATAAACTTAATGGGAAAGTCTGATAAGTCTTGTCAATGACAAAAACAGCACTTATATCAAATTTACCCTTAGTTAGTTTACAGCAGTAAAACGGAAAAATGGCATAACTTAGAGGCCCAGTTAAGCTAGCAATCTTTTCTTGTGGAATTGTTCCGCTAGACAGTTAAGCTTCCATTTGGAAAGATTTAAGAAAGGACCTGTCATTCTCTTCGAAGAAATGAGCTTATACCTTATTTATTTCTTACCCATGATCCTGTTCGGTCCAGGCCTTTCTTGGGCATTAGCCCGTCAATCAAAAGCGGTGTTGCCATTAGCAACATGGCAGCGTCTCGAACAGCTGACGTCACACTACGATCGTGCATCTTTTCATTTTCCTTGTCTGATTCAGGGCTGAGTTTGGAAAGTACTGGAATGGCTCGTTTAGCTGAGGGTGATATCCTATTGACAAAAAGTAAGTTTTGTTAATAACTCTACAACAACTGCAACGCTTCAAATGCGATACGCTTCTAATGTTTTCAGCTGCGCGCAAAAATAAAAAGTCTCATAAAAGGAATAGGTATCAGTGGAAACATGTGCCACATCCACTTGCTTGAGATCCATTTTTTCACACTAAACAAAGGATTTTTCTCTTTGGGTGTGTGCGCGAGAGAAGTGCTCTGAACTGATTTAAATATTCACACCTACTAACCTATGAAGCCTTCCGAGCAAGCTTTATAATTATGGCAAGCGAAGCGAGGCGCGAGAGAACAAGTGTGATACGTGGCGAAGCAAATGAAGACCTTGCTCGCAGGGTAACACTTACTTTGCTATTTCATCCAGCAAGCTCTGTTTCTTGGATTTCTTGTTTGCTGGTGTAGTTTGCGCTTTATTATGGAGATTGTTCACGTATTCCCTTCTCTTTATGTCATCTTCGTGTTTTTTCCTTGCCTTCTCATTTTCTTCCTTTTTCTTCTTCTCCTCTTCATGTTTCCTTTTCTCCTCGTCCTTTTTCCTTTTTTCTTCTTCCTTCCGTTTCTTTTCCTCCTCCTTATGCTTCTTTTTCTCTTCATCTTTCTTCAACTTCGCCTCTTCTTCAAGTTTCTTGTTCTCGGTTTTCATTTCTTCCTCTTTCTCTCTCGATTTTGAGTCAAAAGGCTTGCCTGCATTTCCTCTGTCATTTGTCATGCCATTGCCAATGACCTCGCCTTTAGATCTTGCTTCCATTTCTCTGATGATATCCCGAGCCGACCTACGTGTGTACTGCTCTCTCGAAAATGATCCAACGCGATTCCTATTCCAAGAATCGTCCCTGGCAAAATTTGGACGTGTCTCAGATTGCTTATCATCTTCCTTATGTCTCACTTTAACAAGTTTCACGTCTTTATCGGAATAATGATCTGAATCTTCGGCTACCTTGCGTTTCGGCTTGCTCTTCCCAAACCCAAAGAATCCTTTCTTCCGTTTCTCTTCCTTTGGAATGTCCAGATTCTCTTTCGCCATTGTTCTCTTTCTTCCTCCCTTTTTTCTTTTACCTTTTAGTTCATCACCTGAACTTCCAGCTGTAGATCTTCTTCCCCGTACTGTCTTTGGACTACCTATCCGTACCTGCCTGGGTTCCTTTTCAAAAACCTCGTCATCACTCGCCGCCGAACTAGCCGTTAAAGCACTGTCACGGGGTACAGACCGCGCGGACGACAGTGCCTTGTGTGAAACCAGATTTTCCACACTGGACCCTGAAGTTGATCTTATTCTACTCTCCCCAAGATCCGAAGCCAGATTCGCTCGACCCCGCTTGCGACCTTTCGACGATGTAAACTTTGCCCCTGTGCTGATTCTCCTACGACGAGACGCTTTTAAAAAGAAAGCAAATACAAATTCTGCTTTAAAATTCGTGTTGGAGCTGAGGAAACCTATGTTTAAGTGGCAAGCGATCGATAAAACAAATAGGGATGTCCCTCGTCTGCGTGATAAGGGAAGATTAAAGGGAGCGGAAGAGGAGGGTGGGGGGGGGGGGGGGGGGAGGGCAGCGAATACAAAAACGAAAGAGGTGCTACCAGAAAAAGTCACTCTGGCTTTTCCCGTTCTCGTTTTTTGCCGCTACCTTCTCCTTAAAGCTGGCCACAAAGGAGAAAATTCCAACAGAGAAGCTGACTAAAGTTTTTGTACTGTATGAGAGATGAAGATTTTTGGCGCACTTGAATCGTTGCGAATTTTAGAAACAGCTTCAAAAGCTCGTGTACAACATATCACTTTAACAAAAACATTGCGTTCACATCCTTCCGTCTGCTTTAGGTAGGTGTTGCAAAGAATGCCAAGTAAAACGTGGTTGCAAGAAATAAGTACGAAGTCGGCAAATCTTCAACATACGTCAATCACGGAAGTTACAAACTATCTAGCGTTACAGTCATAAAAAAAGAAAGGCAAGGGGTGAACATCATTTTCTGGCGTCCTTCCACGTTTCTTGAAATTGCCGTTAACCTCTTTATTAAAAACCGAGGGGGAAACTGGGCCGAGTTAACTTGCGCAAAGACTTCTGGGACTGTTACTAGAAACAGGAAAAAAATTGGCCAATAGTTGACCAGTGGGTACCCAGTAACTATCCCAGAAACAATTGCGGGATGCATTTCGGTTCCAATTCCCTTCTCGTTTCTTAAGTGTTGTTTTAACAGGACATTTATATTTACATGATAGGAAAAAGGGCTTTGTTACCTTTGTTGTTGACGGCTGTCTGTGGGCTACCGATGCTGAAATCAGCGTTAACCGCATCATCCGTGTCATACAGATGATACACTTCTCGAATCTTCTTGTGTGTAATGTGCAGATAACGCGTGCTCGGGTTAATGGTGTATTTCCCGTGATCTTTGTGCAGATTCTCAGCGCTTGTACCAGACAGCAAGCGATAGATATTTTCTCGCTCGCTGAGAATTTGAAGTGGGGGTTTGTCCTGTGCAAATGAACGGATCATCCATGCCGCATCCAGTGCACTTAAAACACCGCGGGCGCATCCAGATCCTGTTGGCCAAAAAGGCTACGAAACATAAATAGAGAATGCAATTAACGAACAAGTGTGCGGAGATCATTGATATTTGGCATCGGTCGCTGGAAAAAAAATGATTGAAAACCCTGAGAAAGACTTCTCTGTATATTGTGTGTGAAAGAATATGAAAAAAACGTATTGTAAAGTATTTTGAAAGTACTTTTTAATATTTGTCTCATCTTTTAAGTTTCGTTTTTGTTTCATTAAGTGGGTCAAGGTTAATCTTTAATTTTCCACACACGTATTTTCCTGTTTTCATCTTGGGTTTTTACTTGTACTTGAATTTTTGCTTAGTTCACGAATTTACTTAATGCCATTTTAGGAATATTCTTCGCTTGCCACTGTCAAACGTTTTTAATAGGTGGTCGTGCTTGTGATGTTAGAGCTGACCTTGGTTCGTTGTCTCGTTGAAGTTCCTGTTTGGGTTTGTTAACCGACGTTTTGGTTTTTCATTGGTTTGTAGCTTCTTGCGGATCGCAACCATGTAGGTTCAATAAAACCAAAACATTACCAACACCGACTTTAAACTGTTTTCATTCCCACGGTCAGCTAACCCAAACATGTCCAGCTTTGGCTATAAAAACCGCCACTATTTGACTAGTTAGTAAGGATTGAGTAGAGAAGAAGAGTAAGAAGATTAAGAAGATTAAGATTGTTAGCAGAATTCAAAGAGGAATAAAGACCAAGATGTAAGTCAGATTCCTGGTACCTCATCGTGTAGCGAGCGAGTTGCTCGAACACACCCCCTGCAAAGGATAAACCTGCCCGTTAAAAATGCTTAGCTTAAAGAACCACTTGAGTGTTTATCAGAAACCTATAGAAAGTTTATTCACAGGTTAATTTATTCCCCATGACCGCAAAGACTGAATAAACTTCTTTCTGAGACCCTCTGAACAAAGTTGACTGATAACAGATTACGAGTTTCTACTTTCATGTATAAGCAAGCTAAGAAAAGTATTAGGCAAGACAAAATTAAGCGTTTAACTTTCGTTAGCCCTCCTCGTTGGGCTCCTCCCGTTTTGGTGTCCGTATGCGTCTTGGTAGTAAATTGGGTGAAAAATCGAAGTTGATTGACACCATGATAAGTGATGAAAAACACCCTTTACACAGGAACACCAAAGAATGGGAAACCCATCGAACTCGAAAATCTGTGGGTATGGGTAACTTCATAAATGCACAGGGAGCCCTGTACGAAGTGTATCATTGTACTTTATAACAGCCGAATAGCTTTCAATAGCCGTTTGTTCAGTACATGAAAAAGATGACAATCTTTCGGCTTTGCTAAATGGATTGATTACGGTAACCATGAGTTACCCCGTCCCGAGCCTTACAATAGGCTGATTTAGCAACAGAACGGGAACGTCAGTTGACGACCGCGCGCGCAAATCAAACAACCTGCTTGACCAATGGCAGAGCGGCAAATTGGGCACCGGAAGTCGAGTTTAGTCCTTTCCCGTCGTCAAATGACGTTCTCGTTCTGTTGCTAAATCAGCCTAATAAGTCTTACCTCCAGTAAACTGTCTCCAACAAGTGCCACTAAAAGTTTACTTCCTTTCCTTTCTATGATCCTGGCTGCATGTTCAGCTTTCTTGATAGAAGTGAAGTCAAAAGCAGCAATGTCTGGTTGATTATTCTTCAACACCTTCAGTTCTAAGTTCTTCAGCGTCCCTTCAGTAGCGTATTTAACCACGTCAGTCACGTATTCGAGCAGTTTAGATTGATCGATGTTTGCCGGAGCAAGAAGTTTTGATGGTGGACTAAAATCCTGCGTAGGGAAACAAAATGGTGATGTTTACACAGTGACCGATTAGGATTTACACAGTAAAATAATGTTGTTATTGTAGTTGTGCGTGACCTTTAGACTGGACCTCAAGTTCTAGCGTGAGAAAACAGCTGACATTTAATTTCCCGAGACTACCAATGGTTTCGATCGAAATGACGTCTGGGGAACAACTGCAGAAATTCCATACTGATGACGAGTCAAGAACCAAATATGGGAAGTTCTTCTGATTAGTGGGAGCAAATTGTTTAAAACCTGATAAGTATAGATATTAACACTGCAAATACAAAGGGAGGCACGTATGGATAAACTTGAAAACTTGTTAGTCCAACAGTTTTTAAATTCAAAGTTCATTGCCGATGCTGTTTGTAATGTTTGATACTATGCTCAGGAGACATAATTGTTTGACACGAAACTGTGATTTTGTCAGTTTGGAAAGAAATTTCTCAAGTTCCATGGCGAATAAGGACGCTTAACTAATATTATATTCAAAATGAACTAGCCCGCAGCCGGGACACAGTCCCTTCTTTGAGTTATAAAGTTCTTTAGTTGATTGCTGAAGTTCTTTCACTCGTGTCTCGAGATGTCTTAAGTCTCTTGGGCATAATCCAAGGTTAAACAAGGCCAGCCAACACTGATATTTTTCAGGAATGGCTTCGTTAATTTGAGTGTGGTGTTTTGAAGTAGGCGTGCTTGGGATTGAAGCTGACCTTGGATTTTGTCCAAGCCAGAGTTGCTGTTTTGGTTTACACTCCAACTTCAAGCAACACCGTCAAAATTTCCTTGGTTACTTATACTTGTTCAAAAATGTCGGTTTACTTTCATCCACTTTGACGGGCAATAGGAAGTCCACAAACCAAAAATGCTTTAATTGAAAAACTCTCTCGAACAACAAGCTCAAACGTAAACGTTGTCTACAAATTAGCTAATAAGTCGCCAGTAGTTCAGTAGATCTGACAAATAGCATGAAATCAAACGTTCTCTGATCGAGTACTCTCCGCTTGACGAGCGAGTGGTGAATTTGCTAAGCCAAATCAGTTGAAAAAAATTTTTTTTTGTCTTTTTTCCCTCCTTTGACGCAGTAACAAAGTGGGGAGAAAAGATATCGCCTATAAAGAGCTTCATAGTGGCCTTACATAGACAAAAGCAAATAACTTCGAACATTACCTCCTTTAAGGCGCCTCTTTTCAGTAAGCTCGCCTTTCCGGCCGTCATTACAAAATAATGTGTTTCGTCTTTATAGTAAACAATATTTTCCAGCTTGATTCCCTTCTGTTCAAGCAAGTTGTCAAAAAACTGCGGGTTAAACTGGTATGCAATTCCACTGATCTCCTGTACGTTAGCTTCTTCTTCAGTTCCATGATTGACAAAGTTAGCTGTTATGCCAATGGCCAGTGTGCCTATTTAAAATTAAAAAATAAATAAATGAATAAAAATTAAAGGAAAGAGGGAAACTGTTTGATTCCAAAGCAGTGGTTTGAATTTAACCAAGCTAACAACAGATGGCGGGTTCCTGAGGCTGCATTGCAGTCATCAGAACATGGTCACGTGTGTTATACCAGCCGCACTGTAGCGTGTTAGCTTCTTGCAGTATCGTCAGACTAGGGAGCTTTTAAAAGCAATGACGACAGTAACGTCAACGAGAACGCAAAACGGCAAGAGGCTTAGGGCCTGTTTACATGGAGGGGGGACCCCGGAAACCCGCTTAGGTGGGGTAATCCGCCTGTCCGAAATATAACGACTCTCACTTTAATTTGATCACGTTTACATGATAGGTAGGGTGAAAAAAAGGCAAGAGGCAAGAGGCTTAGGGCCTGTTTACATCGAGGTGGGGGACCCCGGAAACCCGCCTGTCCGAAAAATAATGACTCTCATTTTAGTTTGATCACGTTTACATGATAGGTGGGGCGACCCGCCAAAATAATTTATGCCAAATATCACTTCAAAAATATAACTATCACTACCCGCCACATGTTACCTCACCTACCTGGGATCCCCACTTCCATGTAAACAGGCCCTTAGATTAGCAAAACAACAACTCTGCACGTGCATCACGCTTTTTTGTCCATTTCTTTTCCATCACTGCACGACTACAACTGGTGAAAATTGCCATCATTTCACGAACTGATCGAGATGAATTAGCGCGATAGTGTTTGAAGCAGCGTGTATTCACTTTTTAAGTGACGTTTTCGTAGCCGTAGCCGTCGTCGTTGCTTAAGCTCCTTATTCATTGGGGTGTGATTCGTCTTTCCTCAGCTGCCTCCCCCCCCTTCCCACCTTTTTAAACCGCTTTGTGAGCGTCAAGACCGTCAAGGGTGCCTGACTGCTTGGTTTGGGCGGACGGAATGATCGTCCCACCGCCTTAAGTGAAGGACCAGGGGCAGCCTGTGAGCAGTATTATTTCGAGCTCACCTCTCATTTCAATTTGTTGAAATCCAGGAAGGACATTCTTCTTTCCATCAGCTCCTATAAGAACGTCAAATTCAAACGAACTGACAGGGTGGTTTTCCGGGGACACCTGACATTTCCATCCGTCCTCCAGTGACTTCGGCTCCACCACTTGTTCAAATGTAACGCCAGTGTACAGCTTGGCACCAAAGATGAGCGCAGTTTTGAGGAGACTGGCTTGGAGACGACTAATGCCTGGAATAGAACCGAATGAGTACAAAAGATGAACAATGCATTGTGTTTGTGGCTTTGAAATTACCTTGCCTGAAAGTTAGTTATATCCAGTGGGTACCTTTTTTTTTTTGTCTAGTTGATTGAGGTGGCTCGATAGGGTTTTTCAGGGCCAACACCTCCCAAGTTTAAGCATAAACTACGTCACCATTACCAACGATTTGGAAAAATTACCACCACAGATGTATTAGATAAAGATGAAAATTTGTTATAAACAGGGTTACAATGACATCGGAGTTGTCATAGCAAAGAAATGGGCGCTATTAGCTATTTTACTTGCAGGCGTATATTTCTCGGCACGGGAAACAGTCCTTCCAAACTCCGCGTTCACGGGAACGTTTTCCTCCATAGCCTCCTCAATGTTCGTGAAGTTTAAGCGAAATCTGTAAGAGCGCTATCGAGATATTTTGGGGTGACGTTTTCATGGTTAGAAATACAGTAAAAACTGGACAATCTCGATTTTCGACCGTTACCTGTAGAAAACGAAGCGCTTTTGAAATGAAATTTCACTTCATAGTAGCTTCAATCTTTTTAAAACCGTGTGTGAAAGATCATGGAGATAGCTCTAGCCGATTGCTAGACTTGATGAAGGAATTGATTGAATGTATCGAGGTGCTCTTGTTAGCGGTTTTGTAAACATTTTGGTCTACTTTAACAAGTAAGCGAATAATTTTAAAACTGCTCGATAGATTTTCTTAAAAATTTGAGATTATTGAGATTAACCGTCTTTTTGTATGACCTTTGAGTTTCAGGATTATTGATATATTTTAAGGCAGTAAAATAAGGGCTACAATTCGCTAATTTTTTAACAGAAATTTCGTGTTTACTATTCAGGGGTTTGTTTCCAAGCCTTTCATCGCAGAAAACTTCAAATAAAGTAAAACAGTGCGCGCAGTTACCAACATTTCACTCATATTTCCATTCTTGGATTGGGCCTTTATGGTGCAGAAACAATTCAACACAGTGTTTAATGCGACTGCAATTTTTTTGTTCCTCCTCCTTTTCTCATTTTTCTTTGTTTCACTGCGTTTTATTGCACTGGGATCACATAAAAACTGACTTGAATATAATATATAAATAACATAACATAAACAAAATGATACAATCAACAAATATAAAAAACCAACTCGAATTAAAAATAATACGAGTGCTTTCAGTGGCAATTCTTAGAGAATGTAAAAGTTGATGGAATAATTACGCATAATACCTGTGGAAAGGGCAAGTTCAGTGAAACGCTGTTCACTGAAAAGCAAACCGTCAAAACACACAAATGAGATGCAAAATGAAAAGAAAATAATCTTTTGTCAGGGAAACTGAAAATAAAACATCAATGAATATGAAATATGCTAATTTTAGAAAACTGTAATTGTTAATAAATGATAATTAAAATATTTAAAAACCCGCAACTATCTTTTTGAGTGCTGTAGACTAAAAAATTAAAAGCTCAGCGAAATTTTCGCCTGACTTTGTTTTATTTTTGGTCAAAAGATGCACGAGAAAATGAAGTTCTTCTGTGTTCCCACTCTTCACTCCAATCTCAATTTTTTGGTGTTATTTTTTTTCTTTTTTTTTTTTGTTCTCTACTAATTACCAGTATAACATAACATGTTACCGGCGTTCCGGTCGTTGGAGGAAAAACAAAACAGCTGTTTTTATAGAGAGCAAAAGATGATAAACTCTCAATAAGACTATGGTACTTAGGGTAAGTAATCACTCGTGGACTGAAAGTTAAAAAAGTTGGCCGGGAGATGAGGAAGTTGTAAGACGGATTTAGACCAACACTCTGATGCTGTAACCTCACAAACTATAAATATTTGTTGTGTTTCAAACTATAAATATTTGTTGTGTTTAAATCTGATATAACGTTCAGTCTACAACACAAATCCCATTTAAAATAGAATGTTTTGGTATTCACAACGGTATGATAAACAATTCTGGCATAGGCATAATACAAAATGATGTTATCAGGGATTAAAAACGCTTATCGAATTGCTTAACGAGATTCGCTGAGATATGCCTTACAATTATTGAAGAGCGCGAATTTTATACACTTCACCTTAAAAGCCATGTTAAACATCCAATTCCAAAGATATTCGAGGAACAAATACGTGACTGACTGTATTGCTTCATAATGATTTTATGAGTTGACGATTCTAACATAAATTGTCACCGGACTATTCTAAAAGTATGTTTGGGCTTTGTTTAGTACAGTGATTACAATAAGCAGGAATAAAATTGTTTGGGAGACACAAACGCTGTGGCATAAAAGGCTGTATACTTTCAAAACGTATGATAAGTAACAATATTTTCAATCGACGCCGAAAGGAAATGATATTGTATGATCATATTGCCCTCAACAATCTTATTTCAAGGCGAGATGGATGAAGACATAAAAACACTGGACAGATTAGTTAGTATTCGCCTTTAAATCAATTAATTTACAGATACGTCTGTCAATCAAGTCTTAGGTTTGTAAGAAAATACGACAAAACCTGCGAAAACACAAAATGCAATATAAGCACTTTAAACATACTTACTGATGTGATCGATAGACCCAGAACAGAACTTCCCGTAAAATTTCTTTGCTCCGAGCGACCGAAAGTCGGTGAGTAGAAAGGGCCACAAGTGTAAAACATTATTTCGCGTGAATGATTCTCTTTTCTCCACAATCACAACTTGTGAGCCCAACAAAGCAACTTCAATTGCTGTCCTCAACCCGATTGGGCCTGCACCGATTACTAACACTTGAGTGTCTTCGCAAATTTTTCCTTTACCATATTCCTTCTGGTTAGCACGACAATCAAGCAGTTCCCAAAGAGATTTGCACCTCCAGGACTGGAGTTTGCCTTTTAGTAACGAATAGAACTCTCGCGGGTTTTCGGTTTTGATTCCGAGAAGTTTTACCAGCCGATGGAACGTGTGTGTGATTTCGGGACAGTCTTCAGCGTCCATGAACTTGAAAAACAAATCTTCGGCCGTTTCTTTAGATGTGCTGGTATTTTCCATAGTAATTTTAGTCTAAAATGTACGTCGTTAGTCTTCATACGGGTTTAAAGTTAAATGAAGCTTCTAAAATTAACAGGCACCAAGACAACCGAACGCTCATCAAGAAATTCAAAACACATCGCAACGGATCAACATTTCAAATTCAGTGGCAGTATAAAGTGTCACGTCTGTTTATTCTCCGCAAAGGTCATTCATGTGAAACAGCTTTGTTTCTCCAACAATAGACAGATGTCATCATTGTTTAGAGAATGCTTGGGATCAAGAGGGTCGTGGGCATGGTGTGCCATTTTGTACTGGGGGGGAAAAATCTCCCTTGAGTACTGAGTCAGTACTAAAAAAAGGTTTCTGATGGGGTATTCAGGTTACTGTTAAAAATCATGTGTATACATGGTATATGATATGGTATAGGATGAATGTGATGTTTTCAAGCTAAGGGACTTAACACTGATTTAAATTTGCAATGCTAACCAGTTCCTCTTGAGACCAAGAAATCAATTTGTGCAATTGTTTTAATTTCATTTAACAGCAGGGCTGTCTTAAAAGACAAACATCTGAAACATGAAACAATCATTAGAACTTGACATAATATCATGAGACAGGGATGACCCACGGCTAGTCTAAATGTTGACATTAAGCCTGAGTAGCAGGCGTTTGGAAGTAGTGGGCGAAAGAGAGAACTGTTGCGCGCGAGGGAGACACGGGAGGGATTCTCGCTCGCCCGTTTTTTCTTGTGCCCACTACTTCCAAGCGCCTGCTACGCAGGCTAGTTGACATGCTGAAAAGCTGCCAAAGTGAGACACCGCTGCTGAGATTCACCTTAGCCTGCGAGCAAGCTCTCCGGGGAGCTCTGGCAGGCGGGTAGGGAAAAAGAAGCCCCGCCACTAAGAGCGTCCCGGAGAGCTTAGTCACGGTCAGTGCAGTTTGAAGATATGATATGGGAACCTAGAGCTTAGATCTGAGGCGAAGGGCGCCGACTTTAACTCTGTCCGTTAAACAATTCCCATAGTTCACAAGCAGATTTCACGGGCGGCCTACAGACTTCGCCGGCAACCGTGCCTGAAAAGAATCATAAGCAATGAGTTTAAGCACCCTGTAAACAAGAGTGTCCGGCGATTTTATGCGCATATAAGCCCCTGATATAAAGTCCTGTTGAGGTCACCGGCTATACTTAGATATGGGTCTTCTTAGGGGAATGAAAAAAAAGGCAATTGGCGTGTTATTCGATGAAGGATGATCGCAACCGAGACTAGAAACTACCATAGATCTGCACGCTGCTAAAGAAATTCAGAGTACTGCAGCAAGTATCAGCAATCTTTCCTCTGGTTTTGTGCAGAACCACTTTGTACTATTCCCGTTCTAGTGCTCTTTTTGGTCTCAGAGAGAGATACACCAAAAAAACGATCGCACTAGTATATGTTTAGCACAGTTAGCAGAACTCCTTAGTGAATAAGTGAGATTTCGAGTCTCTGATCTGAACCGCGTGTAATGATAACAGCAAATTTCCTGAAAGATATAGTACTAATTTAACGTGAGACGCAATATTCATTTTAAAAGTAGATTGAGTTTGATCGTCCGGGTGAACTAGTCCTGAATAGGACTGTTATTGTTGGCAGTGACTGACGTTTCGACAACCTGTGCGGTAGTCATCTTTTGACTCTGAAGGTGACTACCGCACAGGTTGTGGAAACGTCAGTCACTATCAACAATATTCATTTTACCGCATTTTTCACTAAAGTATCTTATTCTTTTCACTTCGTGCGAGCAGTCTCTCCCTCGGTATATTTCGCCTCGATTAGCCATTACTAACTGTCATGACAACTCATAAATTCTCTTTGGGCCATCAAAATTTCCAAATTCATTTTGCGAAATGCCTCGGACACCAGTCATCAAGTGAAATTACTGCTGTAGAGAATCATGTTTTAAATGGCAATACCATAGGATTTCATGATCTGCAGACTCAAAAGTTAGACGGCACCTAATCACTGTGTGAGTGAAGAGGGTAATGTCTTACGGACACCTCTCTAAATTAAGGAAAGATCTGCCCGTCCCAAAGATAACAAACTTCAATGACAAATTTCACGCTTTCCTACAAAATAAGATTGCCTCTTTTACAAGGATACTTGGTATACTTGGGCCTGACCCCTAGGGTTCACTGAAAACGGCGGAACTCTACAATTATAAAAGTGATGTAAAAAGTCATTAAAATAACGTTATTTTTAATGCACAAGAATACTTACACAGGTATTTACAAAACTAGAGGATGTGTTAGTTCTATTTACAGCGACTTGGACTACAACGTAAATCCTGCATTATACATACAAACACCAACACTTATCCCAATAAATTCTTAGCCACAAATCTTATAGAGAGAGGTGCTAAACTAGAGAAAGTTATCAAACTAAAAATGTTGAAGATAAAGCTGAAGTAACTACGGTTTTTGACAGGCTATTCATGACAACATATACTCCAGATTTGACGTTAACATTTACAGAGTTCTCTCTACAAACCACAATGTCTTTCACTTTTTATAAAAAAATTCACAATACGATGACAAAAACGGATGAATATTTCGGGTTTGTAGCTTTCGCTGTCTTGCCACATTTTTGAGGAATAGTTTACCTTGCAAAAACGCTAAGTCAACAACCAAAACAGTACCTGTACTCATAAAAATTAAAAGAGTTATATATTGCGATCGCAGATTATTATAACTTTACTCCATAATGAAGGAGTTTCCTGAGAACGCGTATGTACGGAAGTGTACGTTGATGTCGTTATTTGACTCAATTCTTAACATATAATATTGTTAAGCTCGTAGAAAACTTTGACTCCACACAGCTGTTTGGATGCATAGTTTTCTGATCAACACAAAATAAATCCCTTGATTTCAAATATTAAAAAAAGAATTTATGCCCCACATTTATAACTTGCATTGATATACAACATTGTTACAGAGCTTTAACCATAAGAGGAAAGTTTTGAAATGGTTATGGTATTCTTCCGCGCGAACCGTTTCCAACAGGGAGCTCTGTTCTGATTGGCGAATGGTAGTCATGTGATATCTTATGAGCAGAAGAGGTCGGACTCCGCTTGGAAAGCAGCTGGTCAGCGAAAAACATGGCCTACAAAAACAGAAAGACATGACATTTCTTAGATGAGCCAATATAAAATCTATAGTGCCAATAGTCTTAATCTAACATTCACAAGCCCTGACAATTGAAGGTAAGTCTGTTGAAAAATTGTGCTTTTGACAATTCTGTCACTTAAGGAAACAAGCAAGCAAACAGTTAACTGAAATTTTAAAGAAAGTTATTGTCTTTCTCATGTATTCACCAGGCTTAAACGTCACTACCACATATCTATCTTTGTTTGCGCATAATAAGCACCATCCTCGGAGACCCAGGGGCAAATAGTGGGGGCGAGGGAAAGTCTAAACGGGCGGAAAAATAAGGCACGAAGAAAAGTAAAGAACGGCGAGAAGAGCCCCTGGGGACAATGTCTTACCAGACAAGTTCCAAACGGTCACCGCCGTTCTGCCTTGTGATTGGTGCCAGAAAACTTTTGTGTGTTTCTGGAACCAATCAGAAGCCAGAACGGCGGCGACCGTTTGGAACTGGTCTGGTAAGACATTGTCCCCAGGGGCTCTTCTCGCCGTTCTTTACTTTTCTTCGTGCCATATTTTTCCGCCCGTTTAGACTTTCCCTCGCCCCCACTATCTGCCCCTGGGTCTCCGAGGATGAATAAGCACAAATAAACATTCCACTCCTAACAGTATGCAGGATGTTGGTCACATACTTTTGTGGCCTTAGCTTTAGTAGCTCCCACAAGACTCCCTTAGCTCAGTGGTAGAGCATCTAGACTAGTTACCAGAAGCTCATAGGTTCGAGTCCTGTTGGGAGTAATCGGATTTTTTCTTTGGAACCGCCTGTGTCATAACCTGCGTCACAGAGCCGAAATTCTTGTTCTGTGCCCCGACCTATTTACCGGGATTTAAGTACGAGCTGCGATTGGCCTGTTAAAAAAACCCATTGTCGGTTTGCCAATTAGGATGAATGGAAATTCGAAAAGCACTTCCGGTTTTCGTTGAGTTCGCTTGGGGTCCAAGACAAGGTTGTCAGCGCTGCTTCGGGGCAGACGTTACTGAGTTTAAATTACATCTGCGACACGGGCTACCAGTGGCACTGACTGAAAAAGTATTTCTCAGGTATTATCTTGTTTGTCAAAATCTGAAACCACGTTTCTCGCTTTTCTGAACAAGGTTCGGTGATACTTTTAAAATCTCCTTAAGAGGTAAGGCCATCGACAAAAGGGCAGCGCCCTTTCGTTTTCTGGACCATAACAGCAGGAAGGTTCCGAAACACAAGTATGACCCCAGAATCAAAGGTGCACCACTCACCTTTTGAGCGCTAACAGTTTGTACACCAATACTTCTCGTTTGTTTGCTGATTGGAGCCAGTGGTGAAATGGCTCTTGGCCTTTCTCCAAGCTTTGGGTGGGATCTGGGAACTATTCCCAGATCTCCTAGCCTGTAATGGGGTAAAGGACGGTTTACTGCAGCTGCCACGGCCTGGGACTTTGAAGGAGGCGTCCTAGAAAAACAGTGATTAAAGAATTAGAATTGCTCTTGAACAAGAAGATTACACGTAATTGGTCTCTTTCTTAAAAGATCGAGAAAGGAGAAACAAAACACACAGAACTACACAAAATTCGTGCGTAAAGAAAGACATTTTTCGGAACAATGAACTCGTATGTCTTTTTCATTTGCAGTATCTGTAAGTTTCAGTATCTCGTTAGGCATTTCATTTTTCGCAAACAGCAATGAAGCAGTTCTTGAGGTCTGAGATTAGAAGTCGTTTACAGTCCTGTTCAACCTTGTTGAAACTTTTAAGACAATTTAAAAACAAGTACAAATCCTGGGCTCAAAAGTCTAAACCTTTCAACTAAAGACAAGTCTCATTGAACAGTTGTGGACAGGTAATTTACAGGTTTTTTTCTACATATACTCTACATTGCTAATCCTGATCTACACCAACGTCCTTAAAAGACTTCACATGTACACTTCGAAGTTCACTGGTATTGAGCATACTTAGCCGAAACTTTAACTAAATATGGATAACAAAAAGAAATAACTTACTGTTTCTTTTTATAAACGTATCTGCCTATATCGGGGCTGGGACTTGAATACCCTCTGGTCTCTGGAGCTGCTACAAAATCTTTAGCACTGGGTCCTACGCCAAATTTTGCGGCATCATTTAATATTCCCAGGAGAGTCTGGACAAGGTTTTCCCGCTGAGATACGGCTTCCGCTTCATCAGGCTTTCCTTGGACAATTGTGGGGGCCTACAGGAACGCATAGCAAGGCACTCAAGGATAGTTGTTATAATAGGGGTCTCACTTAGCAGGCATTTAAGCCAGTTAGCAGGCCTCTAAATCGGTTCGTAAGGTGTTGATTTTATGACGGTACCGGTAATAATAATAATATTTATTCAAACACGATTTAAAATTCAGCATAGCTGAATTTGTTTCTAGGTCTGAGCTGTAAGCCTACCTGACACTGTAAACAGCAAACGATGTTTATAGTGGTAAGGATTGGCCAAATTTTAAATGCCTTAGGACAGTGTCTGGTTTAGACACTGTTTATAACACTGTTTCAATAACTGACCCTTACATGTCCCAGGCTACAGTTTAGGACCATTGATTTTTATTATTTTCACAAAGAAAACTTTCAGAAATATTTCTTTGAAATGCTAAGATCTAGGCCTAACCTTTATATATTAACTTACAACTAACAATACTATCACTAAGTTTTACCACTCTATAACCATCAGGGGCACCCAAAGACAATTTTTGGAAAATATCTGTTCGGAAGATGATTTGAGATTTAGAATTTTTGGAACATTTGTTGTAAAATTTCTTGCTTGCCTGCCTCTTATAGGATTTTTGAACATCTAAAAAATGGTATAATTGCCTATTTTTCACGGATATTTACCTGAAAAAGGTCACCTAGAATTTTCGGGAGCCTTTTTTTGGCTGAAATTTTTGAAAAGGTAAGTTTTGATCCCTATAATTTTAGCACCACTAGACTTTCAGCTAGGAAATCCAAACAGATGAAAAAATTTTAAGGGATCAAAATATGCCTATATGTACCGTTTAAATACTAAAATACGTTTAACAATGCAATGTTTAAGTGGTTTTGAACTATATTCTTGTTGGGTGCCCCTGAACCATACTAGACAATAATCATAAAAATTACTTCTCTTAATACCAACTTAAAAGCAAAATGCATCCCAAAGAAGAGCAGAGGACAAAACGTCCACAATGTCACCTCTGACAACAGTCAAAAGTTTGAGAATGATAATAAGAGCATAAGTTCTCCATTGTCTGAGAATGGGAAGGAAGGGGAACCTTCCTTCCTTTCTCATAAAGAAAAAAAGAAGTAGCTTACAGCTAATGAAGCCCTAAGAGCCTGTGCAGCCTGAGATAGAATCCCAGCTAGTTCATCTTTTTTCTTCATAGACAGATCTCTGTCCTTTGTTACTTTAGCAAGTTCATTCTCTAAAGACTCCTTTGTGTCTGTTGTGTTCTGCAAATAATAATTGGTAAACAGAAATAAGACTCGTGCTTACTTGTGACTAGTAGCATGGAAAGACAAGCATTACTTTTCATTTTCACACTTGACTGCAAAGTTCAAAATTTGGGTGGATCAATTTTTTTTTTCTTGTATCCTCCCCCCCCCTCCCCCCACCTTAAAATGTGTCACCTGTTCTTCACCCTTGTGCAAAATCCATTAAAACACACCTTGTTCTTCAGGGAAGTGCCCAGCCACTATCATTTTTAACACATGCTAACACAGTACTCTTTTACTATCAGAAACAGTACTACATGTAAGTTCTAAATCCTAACTATTGAGCCTAAAATTTTCACATGGTGCAGTGCTGTCAACTCTCCTGGATAATCTGGGAGACTCCAGATTTTGCACCATATCCAGATTAGAGTATGAAATCTCCTGTTTAATCACCGAAGTTTGCCATTCAGTTGTAGACTCGACTTTCCAACAATAAACTTTTAAAATTAAATATTTTGCATTGTTTGACCTATTTTACTGTTAACATCCAACGTTTCCTCATATACTCCAGTATGGTATATAACACCATGACTGCAATAAACGCAATAATGTGATTGGTGGGAAGTAAATGAATCAGGTCAAACATCGCAAATTCGTGACGATTGGAGCTAATGAGTATTTTTTGCAGAAATGACATCATGTACAGTGCATTATGACATCATCTATCGACCCATCCCTATCAATTCTCAATAACTGAAGACGTGGTGGGTTGACAGCCCTGTGGTGTGACCATTCAAATGAGAGCTCCTTGGCAGAATTTTTGCATGTTACCTTTTTTTCTATTAGTGGTTAAAAAAAAATATCAATTTGGAATTTCAATTATTTGGTGTTTTCTTTGGCACAAATTTAATTTAGAGGTTAAGAGTACGAGACAAAAAAAAATTATGAGTCAACTGAGAGGAGTAAAATCATCACAAGGACCTAGGGGGTTCCCTCTACAAACACGAGTGAAGTAAGCTGCAACAAAAGGTATACCATGGATCACATAATTAGTTCAGGTTGTTCACACATGAGAATACTTACTCTGAGTTCATCCTTCATGCTATCAACCTGTGCTCGAAGCAAGTCCACTTCACTTTCAAGGTCTTTCTGCTGTGCCTCACTCTCATCATATTCAACTAACATCTCCTCCTGCTGTTTAGCCTTCTCTGTCAGCATACGGATGATCTAAAAGTACCCAGATCATGGAACATTAAATCTACGATATACACACTCGTTTGTAATATGCTCTAATTATTTGTCATGATGATCTAAAAATGGTGGCTCTATTTCAAGTCGCAACATAAAACCAAACTTGCACCACAATCAGGGTGTAGGTTAAAATTTTGTTCATGGGTAGGGTGGGTGGAGATGAGCTTAAAACTTCTACAGGTTGATAAGGTTATCAACTGATCTCATTCTCATTAGACTTAGTACATGTAAAGCGTAAAGATAGTGATATATAAGCTGCCATAATTATATCTTAAGTCATTTGACGTACAATAATAACAATAATTTATATAGCGCTATTCAGCTACTCTTTCATAGCGCTTTACAATGATCAGCTTAACGTAGAACCTAAAAGCTAAAAAATATAATAAAATACCAAGATAAATTAGTTACAAAGCTTGTATTCTGGGATACCACAGTGGCACTGTTCAACACGAACAGTCAAATACATGTGGATGTATCAATATTAAGCTTTAGAAAACAGCTGACATTTCGTGACGTCGCCACTGGTTTCCTTGCGAAATGACATCTGATAAACGAAAGCAGAAATTCCATACTGACAGAGCATCACTACCCAGATCTGGGTACTGTTTCTGATGGTTGAAGCAAGTTTCCCACACGGCAGGACCAATCAGAAGTACTGCCCAGATCTGGATAGTGTCGCAACATCAGTATGGAAGTTTTTCCCTTGTTCCTCAGACAACATTTTGACGGGGAAACCAGTGGTGGTAAAATGCTGGCTGTTTTCTCAGGCCAACCAATACAGTCGAACCCCACTTTATAGACACCTCATTATTATGGACAGTTTTCCTTTTCCCTGGGGAAAGTAACCCCTCATATTTTTTTTCTAAATTCAACACGGTTTTCAGAAGGTTTTGACGTGGACGGCTGAGTTGTCATGGTACGCAGCCAGTCTAGGGATATTTTATTTAAAAATTCATGCCCTCCGTAAAGAAATGCCAAGCATAGTAGCCGGCCAATACTAACCTAGTAGGTGGTGATTTTCGGCGGCAGCTGGCTACTTTTGACAACCCTGATTCAATCTGCTTAATATGGACACTCCATTAACACAGGCACTTTTTATGGCCCCCCTCAAGGTCCATGTTAACAGGGTTTGACTGTATTATTAATTTGTTTAACCCTAAGGCCCAGTTAACTCACAGAATTCTCTAGTCAACAATAAGGCCTGGGAGAATAAATAAAGGACCCACATAGAATTTTAAGCCAATTTTTGTTTGACTCAAAATTGCCTGGATGTTTTGCGAGTGCCTTTTAGTTCACTAAAATAAGTTTGCACACTTGAGTTTTAATGACTTTAGATGAAGATCAACATCTAAGCTAGTTTAACTGCTGCTCAAGGATTAAAAAACAGTGACAAATGGTTCAGTTAGAGGACCATGAAACAACTGCCAGTGGTAACCACCTTTCAAAAACCTGTTGTTCAGAAAGTTTTTGCCAAGGCAATGCAAAAGCAATAGAAAGGAAAGGTCCAGACTTTTGCACTTTAAGTGAATTGAAGGCCAATTTTGAGTAAAAGGCAAATTGACCTAAAATTCAACATAAGGGCTCTGTCCTATCACCCCCATTCACCATTCAGATGAATGCAAATGTACCTTCTGATTGCTGCTATTTTTCTTGGCCAGTTCCTTCTCATTATGCTCCAGCATATCAATCTGTAGTTTCATCTTTTTCTCCTTCACTCTCAATTCATCATTTTCCTGAATAAGTTCCATGGTTTTGTCAGACATCTTAGCAAGCTGTGCATTGATTGAGACATTTTCCCTGATGGTTCTTTTTGTGGTTTCAGCCATTTGCTTGTTTGATACCTTTCTAAATTCTGCAGCCACTTGATTCAGTCTTAGCACCATCTCTTTCTTTAGTCTAAGTACATCAAAATCCAAAAGGTCAATGATGAGACTTCATATCAAATGGAATTCTAAATTTGATTAACACATTTAAAACTTATTAAGAATAAGTTATATGTTTGTTGCTTGCAAAGAAATAATTACTCTTTAGTAATCTGCTGTGGTGAAACTCTGCCAATATAACTAAAGTATGGACACCTCTCTCCTTGAATTTGGGGCAGGATCATTGGTGTAGGTGGCAGATTATTTAAGCTCAAATAGTTTACTTTTCACCCCTTACTAAATTCATGAGAGTTTGTGGTGTGAGGGTATAAATATGTGTATGGTAAGTTACCATCCAAGGTTTTTCTCTACGATTTATAGATCAAGGCTAGTACAAAGTACCAAGGACTATAAATCAAAAGAAAATTGAGGCTTTGTAATTTACATAGTAGGGGTATTTTGCTGTTTGTTTGTTTGTTTGTTTTTTTCGTGCGTGTGTGTGCTTTATAAAGTAAGAGATACAGCTACGCAAAAGCTGAATTGAGGTCAGACAAGAAAATGACGGGGGGAAGGAGGTGAGGGATAAACGGCAGAGAGAAAAACAGCCTGCACTTAAAACCCATGAGAGTTTTGAAACTGTCTTCGCTAGTGGATGGATTAAATATTGACAAACTGTCAGCTTATGTCAAACATTCTCATTTTAAGGCGTGAAAGGCCACATGCAGGCCTTACACAAGAATATACAGGCCACTGAACTGTCCAATGACAGAATGGGTACTGATAAAGGCATTCATGCATACCACATGGCCAGTCTGCAAAGCATAACAGAACTCAACAAGATCTTGCGCTTCCAGAGGTAAATTTTATTTGTAAATAATATAGTAACCAAGTGTCATCCTATTGCAAACAGGCATTCTGCCATGTGCAGTGCTTAAATTTTGGCATGCACAATGAGCATGCACATACAAAAACAAGATTTGCAAGTGCAGACTGGCCACATGGGTGCTCCACTTGTCTACTAAAATGATTTTGTTTTCAAACCTGTCTTTGTCTACCACAGCTTTCCTTTCCAAATTGTAAATCACGTCTTTATGTTCTTTCTGCTGTTTCTCCAATTCCTCTTCCATTTTTGCAAATTTTGCCATCAAATCTTCCTTTTGTACACGAAATTCTTCCAAGGAAGCTAACTTTCCTCCCAAAACCATGTTTTCCGAAGTTAATTGGTCTTTAATTTCTTGCATCTCAGTTCTCAAAGTGGCTAACTGCACTTCGTATTGATCTTTCTCACTATCTTTGGCTTGTTGTAATCCGATCAACCGATCTTGTAGATCGGCTATTTCATCAGCTCTTTGTTCCAGTTGTTTCTTTAAAAACGATACGATTTCTTTTTTATCCGTTGTTTGCTGTTCATACTGTGACCTGTAATCCTGATTAGCAAGTTCAAGTTCATCGCACTTTTTCTGATAGCGAGCAAGCCTTTCCTCCAAATCTCTTATCTGAATCAGAAAGTACTCCTTCGACAGTTCATTGAGAACGTCACTTGAAGGGGCCGCAGAAGGCGTCTTTTTGGCGCTCTTTCTTCCACTTTTCTTCTTCTTCTTGCCACTCTTCTTTTTCTTCGGAGGCATGACCTTAAACTAACACAAAACTACGAGAAATAAGAAAGCTTTTTTTTCTAAACACACCAAATAGAAACAATATGGTGACCGTCAGTGTCTATTACGACTGTTGTCATGGAAATGATATTGAATCAACGTTTATATGGTACAGCGGAGTAATAGTGAAAAAAGAAATGTACTTTATGTTATAAGCATGGTTTGTTGATATTTTTCAGCCTCGTTTCACTGTTTTTATAACCCCAAAAGAGTTTTTAGACGGAATCCATCGACAGTCGAAGCCATCAGGAAATTGAGTAATTTTAATTCTAATTTTCAGTGGACAGAAACCTTGTACCAGAATAATTTAAAGCATATTGTATTCTTGTTTACATTTTTCAATGACTAAAGATGTAATTAGTGATCTGTAACTGGAGCCTATTATGATAGGCTCCTGCCTGTAAGACCTGTAATAACACCAAAGAAAATTCTTATGGAAGCCGGAGAAAATAAATGTCAAATTTCATAAAATGACATCTTACAAATGAAATTTTCAGAATTTTACCTGTGAAATTTTATATTTCCGAGGACTCCCTTAAGAAATTTTCTTTGGTGTTAGAGCGGTTTTCACTTGACTGTCGAAAGTAATTGAGGAATTGGTTTGGTTTTGGTTTTACTACGCCCTTTGGTTGGCTAGTGTATTTACTTTGGTTTTTGTTTTACGACAGTCAAGTGAAAACCGCTCTATTACAGATGACTAATTACATCTTTAGGCCTTGAAAAATGTAAAAAAAAGAATGCAATACTCTTTAACTTATTCTGGTACAAGGTTTTTGTCCACAGACAATTAAAATTACTCAATTTTGTGGTCAATTCCGTTTTAAAACTCCAGCCGTGAGCAGAGGCCCTAGAAGCCAGCTTATTTTACGATGATCGAAGGGCCTCTCCCTACAGGTTACAGCGGAGGTTAGAATAGAGAGATGTTCCAGCCTGTAAGCATATATCTGGCGACAAAGAATTTGATTTGACACTGGAGGATTTACAACAAAATTTGAATTCTTGATCCCCTACAGATCCTTCAGCAATATGCACACATCTACGTTAGGTTTAGAATTACATGTATATGTTGTGGTTCAGTTTTATCCTTGGTTCAAATTTTTATTTCTTTTGTTTCAAACTCATTATCATACATTACCACTCCCCAAAACAAAAGGAAATAAACCTTAAACCAAGGATAAAATTGAACCACAACACATACACCAAGAAACGGTAAGGGGACATGGGAGGGCGGGGGAAGTGAGAGCGTGTATGCCGAGGGAGTAGCCGGGGAAAAAGGGCGTAGAACGAAGCGAGCCGAGCCGGTTTACCACTCGCCTCAATTTGCTTGCCGATTATTGCTGTCTCACTGCGTTTTTTCCCCTTTGCCCCCAGTATGGAGACTGGTCCCAGGTTATGTCCCTGGCGTGCTCTCTCAGATAACAACCGTCCATGTTTGAGCATGAAAAAACCAAACAGCTTTACAAGTAGGCATATTAAAAAGCCAGAGCAGGGCTATGTCTTTTCAATATAAATTGATTTTAATTATCTTGTATGGAATTCATTACACGGTTTCATTTTAAATACAAACTATTAATGACAGGAATATGTAAAACATTTAGTGTTGAAAAAGACCTCACGATCTTAGCCAAGTTGCCTTTCTTTTGTTCATCTTCTTTATGTAAAATCCTTTCTTTCCACTCTGTTTTGCAGCTTGTATTTCTAGGTATTTTTTCTTGTTGTATCTGTTGAAGACAAAATTAATAAGATTACGCGTACAATAAATTGTCATCATAACAGTTTTAAAGAATGAATTTTGCCAAAACAAAATACAGGTGCGAAGTTAGCCCTTCATCCCCTCTGAAAAGCTTTCCTAAAATAAAAGTGACGAGAAACTTTGTTTCAAAACTGAAATTGGATTTCCTTAAAGAGCTTTAAAAATCCAACGTAATTTGCATTTCTTATCGCAACTGAAAAAAATAAAGTTACACTGGTCTAACTCTCTTGTTTTAAAATCACACTAAATGCTATCCTTTCTGTTAAAATTGTAGTCAGCTTGCACAGCTACTATCCACATAAACCATTAAAAATTTTGCACAGAATTAATTCATTCTGAGGAAACTATCAAAGCCCTTTTTCATGTCAAGGGCCCAAACTTTCAGCTGGAGTGACAGATTTTGGTCTTACATGTTTATATTTTCAGCATCTCATTCGTTTGGCAGATCAATTATCAGGAAAAACAGAATGTGTTCTGGAAAGGTAGTTGCTTCTCCATTTAACTGTGAAAAGGGCAAATTAAAAAATCTTGACCACTATTGAAAGAGGTAACAAATATATAGATGAGCGTATGTTTTGAGACATAGCAAAGCATGGTTCATGCCCGTATCATGATCAGGCTTCTTGTAAACTTAAGGAATCTTAATACAGCTTCAAATACAAACTTGTGACCTGAACAATGCTTACCTCCTAAATTCAGTGTCAGACAGCAGTTCATCAATAACGTTATTCTTCCGTTGACGTTTAGGGATACGGGAGGAATAGAAATCTGCAGATCCTTCAACTACCGTGCCAATCTAAAAATTAAAGAAAAGATATTCCCACACTGAAAACTACAATTTGTGTCATCACCACAGAGTACCAATAATTTAACTGCACTGGTACGTGTTGGTTTACCATTTACAAAAAGTTTCCGAAAATTAAAAACACTGGAACCTTCCCAGAGTAACCGAACGTTGAAGAGGTAGTCCTTTTTTCCCAGACAAAATGTTCCAAATGGTAAATTCGTGTCCCATTTCTTCACTGAAAACAATTTTTTATACCAGTTTCAGGTTTTTGCGGCCATTTGTAAATAGAAGGGACTGATTTGTGCATGGTTCTCGAACAAAAGTTACCAGTCCAAATTTCATTTACCATTTGCCCAAACCCTGAACTGGCCGGTGTACTAACCTGCGTAACAGCCCTTTCCATTCCTTTAAGCCAAAAGGAGTGAGCACAAGAGACTTTCAAGAGTATTGGACGAGATAGTCTCCTTCACAGCCGCTTTTAGAGAAGTCGCGCAGGTTCCTCCTTGCAAGGAAGGAGCACTGTGTGACGACACAAAAATCGGCTTAGTAGAAGACTATGGGCAAGAAGGAGCAAAAAATCTTTCACTTCAGCTGAGGTATAGTAGTATTAATCAACACCTCTTCTGTAGTACTTTCATATGGTACTAATTATTGTTTTGCAGTATTTCAAAAATCACAAAATGGAGTTTTTGATATGATTAGTGCTGTGGGAGTGAAAAGGTTAGTTACCAGAACAGCCTAAGGGCTGGTTATTTATTGGTTATGAAGGGAGACTGGCCATTTTGCTGGGAGGTCATTTTCAAAACCTTGAAGGGTTGGGATGGGCACATTACCTGAGGGTCATTTAAAATCAATTTCATGAAAGTAGGTCAAGGCAGAAACAAGCGAGTATTGAAATCGAAAGTAGCATTAACAGCCGTAAATAGTAAACATTGGTCTTACACAACTACTGTAGATAAAGTATGTGATGAACTTCAGCACTATTATTTTGTAGCTAGAATATTCCTAGTTTCCACAGCAATTGGGTGGGTGGTCCCTTTCACAACTGAAGTAAAGTTTATGGGGATCATTTCTAAAAAGCGAGGATTGAATTGGGGGGTCGGTTTGAAAATCTTCTAAGCTTTCTCAAAAATTCCTCCTCCCTCCCCTCCCAATTAGCTTTTGAATGCAACCCACCTGGAAGTACTTGGGTAGTGCTGAGGAGTCATTCTTCTTATAATGTCGTTTTCTGTCCAGGATATTTCTCATCTTCATTATCTTCATATCCTGTTCTATTTCTGGAGTCATCTGAGTTGCTGGTAAGTTATACCACATTGGTCCTGCTGTCTCTTCTCTGGCTTTCTAGCAAATTCAAAATCACACAGATTCTGAATGTACAGTTGTAGGGTTTTCCCTCAATATTTTTTTGCCCTACAATCAGTGAATTCAGAATTCTCTTGCTATCATCGTTTAAATAAAAAAAAGTTAAAATTTCTTGAGCAAAATAGAGGCTATCAACCTTCTCAATTGGCAAAGTTCAACAATGTATTCCACATGGCATGATCTATTGTTTGACATCAGAATCTGAAGGTCTGGTGCATGAACACTACTAGCAGTACTGTACTATAATTCTTGCCCTTCAACACCACCTTAAGATCCACATACAAATTCTCCAGACTGATCTCAATACATTTCTTTTAAAACAGTTGAGAGAATTTGGTTTAAGATCAAAGCATTCTCCCTTTGGTAATCAATTTAGTAATTCTCATAACCTTTAATCTTGTTGATCTGCTGATGTTGTTAGGAGAAAATTGATGTCGGTCACTCTTGGAACCTAAAGGGTTAAGGTGGCTGAAAATAGTTTCTCTAGAAATGCTTTATTCCTTTACAGTACATTTTAACATCTTTACCATAAAATATATGCCACTAATAAGCTGTTAAAATTGCTAGGACAAGCTGAGAAAAACGCCCATAAGCTGCCAGTAGAAATTTACTGCCCTTGAGATATTGCATGATCTACCCCCTCAATAGGAAGCAAGGTCAGGGTGCTTGTTTTGTTGACTTTCAAAGGAAATTTAAACAAACAAAAATATCTATAAATCCGCTCATAACAATTTGACAAATTTTGGCAGAAATCCCGTTCATATAACACTTCAGTCAATAAAAGCCCTGAAATAAAAGTTGAAAAAAGGAGTTTCATGACACAATCAAGCTTCTCATGAAAGCTATTTTTTAACAAATTTCAAAACTGTTTGATACAATTTGGTTAAGTTGTTTTCAAAAAGTGAAGCTTACTAAATGTAAGCTGTGCATAACCTAACAATATTGTAAACCTAAAATTTTAGTCCAGTTTTTAAACATCCATGTTGTCATGGGAACAATTGAAATCTTATGTTCAACCCTAAAAAGCTTAATAACGTAATACATTATTATATTTTGTACGTGCCAAACTTGAGTTAAATACCTGATAACAAGTCTGAAATACAACACCCCAATGAATGGACTTTATGGTATTCAACCATCCACAAACTACAGTCTGTATCAAGCTGTGTTGAGCCATCTTAACAACGTAAAAATAAATTAACATATAATAGAATGATCCTGATCCTACCTTCTTTTGTTTTCTGATTGCTTGCTGTGAAACATGCATAGGGGGTACAGAATGCCGCTTTTCAAAGTCACTTGTTAGTACACTTCGCTTCATAAGCTGAAAGGAAACAGACGAAATTAACAATATATTTTAAATCTCCTGGGCCGGGTTGTTCGAAGCTGGGTTAAGATAACCCAGGGTTAGTGCGAAATTTGAATTTAGATATGAAAGCTTAAAAAGTAAATTCACTTTAATTCTTTTTGTCAGCAACTCGATGATTGGATGCTCTTAAAATAACAGAGAAAATTATCCCAGAAAATGTTTTTGAGCGAAAGAAAAAGACACCTGGGTTAAGGGCTAATCGGCCTTCAAACAACTGGGCCCTGGCCATTTGTTTTTAATGATGGATATAACTTTTTGATGAACTGCAAATGGTTAGTCTAAAAGTGAGGAACTAAAAGCAGGTTAACTTGTCAACACAAAATTTGGCTATGTAACTAGTAGAATTACAATATATTATGTTTACCTCTTTATCCTTGAAGGCAAAGTCATCAAAGCTTTTGCTAAATGAGACAGGTTTGAAGTTCTTTTTATCAAACTTGAAATATAAATCATCTGTATTGATGTTCACTTGAAGCTCTGATGAGAGTTCTATAAAGCTAGGACAAACAAATAGAAAGTCAACTGTGTACAGGCCACAGGAAGAGCTGACAGAAAGAAAATGTTCTGCAAACAGTATCATTTACTGGAAACTCTTTTAAGTCTGAATCTGAAGCTTGGATCTTGATGTTCCATTCTTGTAAGAAACAAATATCAAGACAAAAAAGCATGTTAAGAATAAAAATAGCAAACTTGTAGTTAATGATGCTGCAAATTGTTTTTGATTTTAGATAAATCTCTGTTTTTTTTTACTTTTTAAATATGTAGAATTAATATCTTGGGCCAAGAAATTTTGGGCTGGGGTGAGAGACGTATTTTGAGGGACTGATCTCCTTACGCCCAGCATGCTGGTCAAACTTCAACATCATGTGGGACTGGGTCTCTTACAAAGTGAATCCACACTGTTTCAATACTCAACGCTCTTTTCCTGTGTCATTCAATTTGTCAAATGCTGGTGAATTTTTCTGGAGTTATATTCTAGAGGACTGTACATGTATAGCTAGATTTAAAAAAAGAATTAGAAAATCATTTCAAGTCTTGTGTTTATGTCCTCCACAAAAGGTGAAATTAGGAAGTTTCATATCCTGGTTGTGTCACGACAACAAGGAAATGTACAAATATGCTGGATGCACATTCATAACTATTGTTTTCTTAATCCATACCAGCTATCATTATTTTTTGTCATTCTCATTGCTGCTGTTTTGCTTAGTCTTAGTTCAACCACTATCTTCTCATCTAAATAAGATGTCTCACACGAAAAGCCTGTCAAGTGTTGATTCTGACAACTCAGAATGGAATGTTATTCTCAGGTTTGTACCGAATATCCAACAAAACTTCCAAGAAGAAGTCAAAAAATTATGACCCAATGTTTTTTTTTTTGTAGTGTTGAAAATGTGATGATCAATAATAAAAATGACCCAACTACGTCAGCCAGTGGAGAGGCTGAAGATGAAGATGTTCCAGTTCCTTATGAGCCTTTGGCGAGTCAACAGTTTATCCAAGAGTACAATAGGATGATAGCAGTTGAAGGGGAATTAAGACAGAAGCTACAACAGAGTGAAGCACAGCTAAGAACAATGCCTCACAATATGTCATCGTTTCACTTGACCCAGGGAACTATCTACACAGCCTTATGACCAAAGCCGTTCAAATGGGCAAATTTTGTTATCTTTAACCAAGCATGGAGTCCACTAGTTCTAACTGTTTCACTCCAATAGTACCCTGTTTTAAAGGCAAAAGCGTGTAGAATTCGTCAAAATTTTATCAAATTTGGGGTGATGTGCACTTTAAAAAACAATCATCAAACAATGAGATTTGGGTTGCAATAATATACTCGGCTACCAATGCATCAGTATACCATGAAATCCATCTTAAAAGGATGCTTAGTAAGTTAAGTGGCCACCAAATTAAACGAAAACAAGCCTCAGTAAGTCTTGTTTCACTTATTTTCTATTGAGAGTCCAGAGAATGAACCCTAGTACTGGTTTTCGATGCTTCTCATAATGGTGTGGATGTTGATAGTTGTCTAAATCAATGACAGTTGAAAAAGATGTTGCAGGATATGCCAAAAAAGGTAGAAATTTCTGTCTCAAATAACCAAGCAGGTTTTTAACAAAGTCACAAAATTTGAGTCACTGTATGGCAGCAATCCACTAGAAAAATGGAGGGGGCCTACAGACACTATCTGCTATCTGTCTGAATAAACAATGTGTTTAGTTTGTCCTTATACATAATCCCAAGAGGATATTTATTATTACTGTTATTATTATTATCATTATCATTATCATTACTATTACTATTATTATTAATATCATCATTATTAAGATTATTATTATTCAGGATGGATAATCCATCTGTTTGCTCAGATTTATAACACATAGACAAATGACTAGACAAATTATCAGTGGGTTTCATTGTCATGTTTTTGTACCAGAAGAGTTCACAGACAGATGGATAATTCAATGTATTTGGATAATCATCCAACTCTTAATGCATCAGTCAATTCCAGCTGCGCCCAGCGCCCCCCCGGGCTGACCCCCAGGCATTAGCATTTTTTTTGCCTTGGATGACAAATTCCCTGGGGTGGGGACTCTTGAGCTGTCAAATCCCCCGGGGTGGGGACGAAAAAAGAGGGCAAATGCCCCGTCCTCCGTAAACACTGCAACATTTTTCATTGATCGCATAGTCGAATAGTGCCGTTTTAAGCACTTTAATGTGAATTTTTTGTTTCAGTTAACGTCTTCCTTTGTAATAGCGCTATGATTCTAATAAGGACTTCACGCCGCAACGACATACACCAGTTTATAATTTTGGTATTGATGTAAAATTATTGCCATTAAAGTAATAGAGCGCTGTCAAGTTATATGTTATGAATAGTTTTATAAATATGAAAGGATGTTCTTCAAATAATATCAACAGAAATTTGATCCAATAACCAAAAAACGTTGATTCACGTCGATAGCTCCCGATTTCACTATGTAATTCTGGCTCGATAAGCAATGAAGAAATGCACACATAAAATCAAAAACATGCCTTTACAAACCTCTTCAATTTTTCCTGTCCTTGACAGATAAGGCAATCTGCTTTCTTTCCCAGTAAAATCCTCTTTGTAGTTATTTTCTGATAGGAAACCGTGTGTGTGTCAAAAGCTCAGGAATGGCCCCGGGGTTGGCAAATGCCCAGGCCCCGGGCAGCATAAAATTTGTAAATGCCCCACCCCGGGGACTGACAAGGCGAGCAAATGCCCCGCATTAGCCCGGGGGGGGTGCTGGGCACAGCTGGAATTGACTGATGCATAACTCTCGGATAAACAGACCCATTGGCTGTTTTTATGCTACAGACATTTTAGTCGACTGAGACGTTAAAGTCATCACCTAGTATAAAGACAGCATATACAACACAGGCATTTAATCTCTGACGACTTTAAAGTCTCCTTTTAAGTGCATTGTTCAGATGCACTCAACAGCTGATGACTTTAACATCTCAGACATTAAATGCATCTAGTAAAAAAAGGGGATACCGTAAACTGGGACTCACTTATGCCCAATTCCTCCAGAAATAACTGGGAAGAGTCAGTGTTTTGTCTTTTTTGAGAATAACTGTTTGTTTTTTTTTTTTCACTGTTGTCATCCTTATGCATTCCAATTTTACATCAATCAACTTCAACATCTCAGACATTAAATGCTTCTTGACAACTTACACATCTCTAGCATAAAAGTAGTCATTGTTTTTGCTTCTTTTTTTAAGCGTAATAATAAATACTCATTCTCAGAGAGGTTAATAAAGATTCACCACATTTTGTAGTTATTTTTTCTGAAAGTCTCAAAACTTACTCTTTTTCTCTCTTTCCTTTCCTTTCCTTAATCTTTTTTTCCTCTCTTGTTTTGGATTTATCACCTGAAAGGCTAACAAAGTCCTCTCCCTTTCCTTCATCTTCTTGTGAACTCGTTATTCTTAAATTCAAAAGATTGTTGACATCTTCATCATTTCCATCTTCTTCATCATTGCTGTCATTACTGGAAAGCTCATCATCAGCAGCAACATTGTTTACAATAACACGACTTTGAGTAATGTTCTTCACGTGGTCGTCTACAGTACCAGTAACAAGTTGTGATGGAGTTTTGTCAATAACGAAATCGTGACCTTTCGAGAACAAAGTTTCCTCGTTGTCATTCTTTAAATCTGAAGCTTCTTCTTGGCTACTGCCTTCGGTTTCCGAAAATTTGGACGATTTTTTCGCTGCTAAACGTCTACTTCTCCTCATGCTGAATTTAGCAGAGATGCCACAAATCCTCATTTCTGTTCAGCGGTTAAGCTTTAGAGAGCAGCCGCAGTAGGTAGTTAGTTCCCAGTCTTCCTAGTTAAAATCTGTTTGCCCGAATTACCTAGGTCTTCATGGCTGAATGCCATATAGTCAACCAAAACGACGGAACCGTGGACCATGTGAGAGGTATTCTAGAGTAAATTGTGATAGTGAGAGGTATAATTTTCTGGAAATGTCTGAACTCCCTCAGTTGGTTAAGGACGCAGTTCTTGCTTCTAGTGAACCAGTCGCCGTAGATTCTCTGGAAATAAGGGGGTATGACTTTAGCGACGGGGTAGACTATCATGCTTTGCTTGACTCATACAAAAGTACGGGGTTTCAGGCCACCAACTTTGGAAAAGCAGTGGAGGAAATAAACAAGATGGTAAGAGCATTGTACATAACGATCAGTCAGAGTAATATTATTATTTTATTTCTAAAGACCCAGTCACGTCGTGATTTTGTATCTGGGATGAAAGCAGGGATAAATGATCATGCTCTTAAAATTGTTCATTCTGCCGACAATGCTCATAGAAACCAGTGTGAATGCGGGACTCCTAAGAATGCTCGTCGGAAATTAAGAATCATACCCGCTAAGAAGACCAATCTGGGCATGGCTCAGGCTTTCTTTGCACCCTTAAGGAAACAGACTGCTAACTAAGTTTTACGGTGTTTTTCATTGCACTAAAGATGATGACATCGGACGCTTCATTCAACACAGCATGTCAGTATGTACAGATAGCGCCTTACTCACAACCCTAAGTAATACCTGTATGGGTAAAAATATTGGCATTGTGTACTGAACAGTCTGAGGGAGCATTCATTATTTATGGGGTGGGGTGGGGGTGGCTTTAAAGATTTTTGAGGGGAGGGTGGCCTTTTTCTTGTGTAACAACATCATTCTGCGGCGGCTTATAAGGTGTCTGTGTTTAAGTCTTAATATCAAAGGAACTTGTGCCAATGACATCTATTTTGACAGCCCACCTATAATGAATACCTGGACAATAAGTACAATTGGATGTCCCTTTGATATCCATATTTACTGGCTCCCACTGAAATACGTGTTCATTTTACTGTTTAGATCCAAAAGAAGCTTGAACCTGTTCCTACAACTGACGATGCTACCACTAACCATATCAATCCTGATGAACGACCGATGGATAATTGTACGATATTTTTAGGCTTCACTTCTAACATGATATCAAGTGGTGTTAGAGAGACCATAAAATACCTGCTAAAGAATAATATGGTAGGTAAGAAAGGTTTTGGTGTAATCCACATTTATACAGTACAGCTATTTTATAGGTGAATTTACTAGATCCTTGGCTATATATATAAGGTATTTTATCTATGTGAGTTCGTAATAAAGTGACATATAGCTCCCTTGTTCCTTCAACTGAACAGCAAATGAAAAAGAAAAAATCAACGGTTGAACTAAATACCATGTTAAAAAAGAAGGGTCTTGGTAATAATAATATTTCTTGTTTTGAAGATCAAGATCCTTCGTCTCCCAGTTGCATTTTTCATATATTTGTGGTGATGGAGTGCATGCATCTTTCAGGTAGACTGTATTGCTACAACAGCTGGAGGTATTGAAGAAGACCTTATGAAATGCATGGCCCCCTCATATTTAGGTGATTTTTCATTGCGTGGTGCTGAACTGCGCAAGAAAGGAATCAACAGAATTGGCAACTTAATTGTACCAAACAACAATTACTGCAAGTTTGAAGAATGGATCTTGCCAATTTGGGACAAACTACTGGAGGAGCAGAATACCCAGGTATTGTAAATTGTGTGGTTCCAGAAAATATCCAGACCTCCACCACGGAGGGAATTGGAAATTCCAGGGGGATGGGGGGGTCAGACGCCCAGGAAATTCCAGAGGGGAGGGGGGTTGGACAATAAAATAACTTTCCAGGGGTAAATATCATTTCATTTTCGACCTGAGTTCGAACATTGCTTCTTACCGAACTTACCGAAATTCCGGAGGGGTGGGGGGGCCATCAGTTCCCTGCAAAAATGGAAAATCCAGGGGGGTGGGAGGGTCCTAAGTGAGATTCCCTCCATGGTGGGGGTCTGTATATTTTCTGGAACTACACATTACTTTTGCTAAATTTTTCTGCTCTTGAAATCGCTTAGTATACTAGTAATAACCAAAGGTTATGGAGTGCAGGCGACAACAATCAAAGGTCAAAACGCTTTTCCTCAATCGCTGTACTTTGCGTAAGTTTCACGTGACAGGTAGTCCAAACACGCATGATCAGATTGGGTTATTCCAGAAAAAAATCCACACCCCCACGACGGAAGGCACGGTTTTTTGACACCCCCCCCCCCATCCACCTGGATTTCCAAAACTGCTCGAGCCCCCCTCCACTCAGGATTTCCAAGTTCAAAGACCCTCGCACCCATCTGGATTTCCATAAAATTGTTAGACACCGTGATTTTACTTTAGACTCAATGTGAAAGAATCCTTTTAGGCACTTAGATGATCTTTTTATTAAATTAGTCTCAATTTTCAGTGAATTCTGTGTTTGTTGTGAACGTTAAGATTCCATTTTGCAAATAAGCTCATATTTGAGTGAACTTCTCTTTTTTTCTAGAACAGGCAAAATATACAGCAATATGTACTACAATAAAGCTCAAAACTAACTATGTTCTGGAATAAATGGTTCTCTTCTTTGGACTGAGAAAGAACGAAAAAGGACACTTAGCGCGATGTTACATGACCCGCTGTACCGCTTGTCACAACACTTGCCTTTCAAAATGGCCGCCAAACAATCACGAACAACCACCCTTACAAAATGTACTTGTAAGGCCTGTTAAGTGGTAAATCACCCTGAAATTGCATTAACCTTGGCAAATTTATAATTCAAGGTAAAATCATTGTTTGCTTTACTTGAACTGAGCTCTTTTTTTATGAATTATGCGATTTTTCTTGATATCTTCAAGTTATCACACCTCGCTTCTATGAAAGTAATTAGGGCAAGCCTATGGATGGAAACTTAAAATAAATGTGGTAAGAGGTCTGTAGTTTGAAATAATAATAAAATTTGAAAAGGCAAAGCAATTTTTTGAAAACTTATTGATTGAAGCGATTGAAACATCGATGAAATCGAAAGATACCCCCCGAGGATGTATTTTTAGGTTCAGAGCCCCTCTCACGTCTGAATTTCCAGAGCAGTTACCCCCCCCCCCCCCCCCCCCCAATCCTGTGAGATTTTCCAGCATGCCTTCCGTCATGGGGGTGTGGATTTTTTCTGGAATAATCCATTATCAGTGTCAGATGGTCCAAACGCACGTGATCAAATTACATTCTGTGCATTCCATTCATTGTTAGTGGAAGTCCACATGAATGCTAGCTACATACATGTAATACATGGGTAATAACAACCTGGTGATTAGGATTGCGGGTGCAAATACATTAAAACTGTACAGTGGAACCCCGCTCTATGGACACTCACTTAATACGGACACTCATATATAACAGACAGTTTCATTTGTCCCGACCAAACACTCATAACTTTATATAAATTTTCTGTAAAATTAACGCGGTTAATGTGGACAACAGACACTTTTCTTTGTCCCAAGTCGTAAATTCGCATATATCATCAACCCACATTACAGATACTGCATACCCAAGTACTCTCTATGACTGAATGTCTTAGCAGTGAAAACCTAACCAAAAAGGTGGATGGCCTTTCAAAGGTTCTGTCTGATACTCAGTCAACCTGGCTGAGTCACAAACTAAACCCATCAAAAATTCCACTGTCGTCTTTCAACAACAATATTATTATTGGAAGGTTTTAAAAGTTAATTTCAGTCCGAGACTGTGATAAAATAAATGATCATGAGTTTTCTTTAGGATGAACTTGTTAGAGTTACAGTCAACATTGTCAATAAAATGTCTGCTCTAGTCTTTACGTGTATATCAATAAAACATTTGTCCATGGCATTTTTTCTGACAGCCCACTTAAAACGCACACTACGGCATGTCCCTTTCATGTCCATATTAACAGGGTTCCACTGTACTCAGTTGTTGTTTTTCAGAATTTAAGGGTGTCTTATGTTATGTGATGGTGGGATTTTGCAAAATGGCTTTGACCATCTCATCCTGATTGAAAACTGCATAAACTGGACAAAATAACTAGCTTAAAGGCTAATTAAGATTATTGTGCATTTAAGACATCAGACAAAGCCTCTGAATTTTCTAATATGGTTATGACTCTAACACTGTAGAAATACGGAGCAAAATAAACTCTAGACTGGAGTAATTGCATAACTCACTGCACAAAAGACCTTTTTGTGGCATGAAGTGACCTCCAGAAAATTCTACAAAACTTACCAACATTTTTTGCAACTAATCAGAAGAGTTATTTCAAGCTTCATCACTGACGGTATCTTGCAATTCTAGGGAGTAAAATGGACTCCATCCAAGGTGATTGCACGGTTAGGAAAAGAAATAAATCACCCAGACTCTGTCTGTTACTGGGCCTATAAAGTGAGTAACAATCTTCTGGCTGCTTCTGTAAAAAAAAATTTCTTTCAAATTGTGTGTTTGAGTAAATATGTGTTTGTGTTTGAGTAATTGTTTTTAGCTTCAACTAAACCCTGCCAAGATGACAGGTTCTGCACATTCCCTTCTGCTATTTTTTTTTTCATCAGATGAATTGGGTTCAATTGAGTTGATTTAACCCAATCTTATCCCTTTCCTTGATAATAGTAGCCAACAAAAACACTCACAAGGAAGTTCAAATTTCTTTTTGAAAAATCCTACAAAATAAATAGTACTGTGCAAAAGTTCTGTTAAATGGGTTTCCCTTGAATAGTAACACCATAGGTTTTGGTTAACAGATTTATAAGTTCAAGTGGCAAATGATCTTGCCATAGCATGGTCTAGGAATAAAAGCCTTTTGTCAGCAGGCTAGTGAAAGATGCACTATTTTATTCAAAGTCATTCCTCACTCAGGAAGTTAGAGCCATGGAAATGCCATGGTGTCTTTGCATTTTTAATATTCCTTGTTTTTTTATATAAAACTATTTTTTAGGACTTATTCCCCTCAGCCTCAAACTTAGGGCACTTTAATTACCAAAGTCAGAGCTTTTGGCTAGCCACACCCATCAATTTGAGAATGAAGTAGGCTTTTTTGAGACTTCTTGCAAAAAAACCCATCATTGTCATGTGTACTGTGCATACCATATTAAGCAATAGACTTATCTGTCTACATACTGTAAAATTCCAAAATTAAGCCTGGGGCTTATATTTTTCAAAGGCCCTTTTTGAGGGGCTTATTTACGGAGGGAAATTTGTGTTTCTAAATTGATTGGGCTAGCCTTATAGTTGAAAGTAAATTTACCGTTTTTGCTTTGTTTTACTTTGTATTTGAGGGTAATTTTCCAAGTACAAGCCGGCGGGGGGGCTTATATTTGGAGGGGCGATTTAACGGAGGATTTTTTGGGTTACCCGTTTGGAGGGCTTATATTTGGAGGGGCTTATACATGGAGGGGGTTATTTTCGGAATTTTAAGGTATTCCTGATTCATGGTGCGATTCTTTTTGCAACTAGGCTGGTCTATCCGGCCAGTTGTCACTAATATATTGTTGTAAGTGCTCACAATTTATTCAAACCTTAATTAAGCTATTGTAGTCCCCCTTGCAGTTTGGTTATTGTGTCTCCACTCTATTAGGGGTACCCAATAACTGTTTGTGTTAAATATCTGTTCGAAGAAAAAATATTGCTTAGAAATTTCTATAGCTCAAGAAAGGCTAAAAATTTCTGGATAACTGTTCAATTCATCTAAGATATTGGCATTTTTTCTGTTAACTTCCCTACGTTTTTTGGAAGTAGATTTTTCACATTAAATGTATTTTTCACATTAAATTTGGTTGCAAAAAGAATTTTGGGAATAAATTTTATTCCCAAAATTCCATTTTAGACATTTCCAACTTGTTCGGAAAGATTCAGTTGCTGGGTGCCTTGGACTCTATTTCAAGATAAAAAGGCACCCACAAAGGACCGCAAAGCGAGGCCCCTTAGCCCTTGACCATACTTTATTAAAAAATTGCACTATTTACACTTATAAGACAAGACAAAGGAACAACATTCATCTACTGAACCCTAAGTTGATGCTAGGAAAGCTTAGGAAAAAACACATTTAGATTTTCAGGTGCGCTTCTTTTTAATAATTTACCCACATCAATAAAAGAAGCTACGTCACTTTCCATTTTTAAGAATTTTCTTAGATTTTAGCCATTAGTTTTTTCTTATTAATATAATACTTAGGTAACTTCGATAACTCTCTTATTTGTCTTTATCTTAAACAAATTGTGATTTTTTATGAAGATAAAATCACTTTTTCAAAAAAATCATTGTACATAGTTTTAACTTAGTTTTTAGTCTTTAAAATTTTATTGTGTGGTCATAATTTACACAGGGGCCCCTTTTGATACCAGCCAATGGCTGACAGGGCTACTATACCCTGCGTAACTAAAGTTGACTTGACTTGACTTGACTCTGCCAGAGCATTGTTCTGTTAACCTTTTGACCCCTAGACCGTTCAAAGCTCAGTTATCGTCTGGAGTATTAATATTTGATCATGTTATTATTCAACAGAATAACATTCCAGTATTCAGCCCTGCCATCACTGATGGAGCGCTAGGAGATACATTATATTTTCATTCCTACAAAAATCCTGGTTTAGTAATTGATATTGTAGAAGGTAAATGGATTATTTATGTACAACTCTATGTGGTTCTCAGAAAGTGAATAACAACATCATTTCTCTATTTTTGTGACATATCAACGTTTCTCTTTAATTTCTCTAGTGAATGTGATACTCTCCAGATGAAGATTACTCGTTTTAACTTCACAAGACTTACTGAAAATAACACTTCTGCCATCACTACTTGAAGGAGCTGAATTAGAAATCCACAGAAAACGTATTTCTTTGATAATCACATAAAATCCTTATTTGCCTGCATGACCATGAAATATACAGTCCATATTTGTTTTAGCCAGATGACAATTCATTCTATCTTCACCCCCTTCATTCAAAAAGGGAAATTATCAAAGAAACCAATGCTCTTGCACAAATTCAGTGCTATTTAAATAGGTTTTTCTTCTAGATAATAAAACTAGGTGATATATAAACGGCTAAAATTAAGCTGATAACCATTTTATTCTATTTCTTTTACAGATGTTAAAAGAATAAATAACATATCGGTATTTGCAAAAAACACGGGCATGATAATTCTTGGAGGAGGACTCATAAAGCATCATATATGCAATGCTAACCTAATGGTGTGTGTCCTGTTCATCTTTACCACAGTTGAACAGTTACTATTGATTTTGTCATGCAGAAAAAAATTAAAACTCAAATGGTACAAAACATTCCAGGGAAAAGTTTCCCCAAACAGTTTGAAAACAAAATTTTTTGTTGAAAACTCAAATGGTACAAAACATTCCAGGAAAAGTGTCCGCAAAAGATTGAAAAGTCCTTAAGTGTACTTCTCCCTTTCCAATTTTGACCTATTAAATGACCCGAAAATGCCTAAACCAGCTCTCGAACCATGCTTACTAAGAGTCTCTACAGACTGTTGTTGCACGCCGCTTTGGAGACAACCAAAAGATTTTCCGTGAAATACACAAATGTTACTTTTTTCCCGACCGTTATTTTCCCCAAAAGGTAAATGCCTTAAATAACATGCCTGAGAAAACAGCCGACACTTCCCGAGGTCACCACTGGTTTCCCCGCGTAATGACGTCTGCCCCGGAGAAATGAGCGCATAATGATGACGCGTTACAACCCAGATCTTGGTAGTGCTTCTGATTGGCGGAAAATTGTATGGAATTTCTTCGCTCGTTCCTCACTGAGACGTCGTTTCGCGGGGAAATTGTCGGTGTCATCGTCAAATGTCGGCTGTTTCCTCAGGCTGCTACTGAGTAACAAGGCTGTTGTTGAGGTGAATGCTGTTTTTTTTTGTTTGTCCTCTCAGCGTAATGGTGCCGATTTTTCGGTGTTTGTAAACACTGGGCAGGAGTTTGATGGAAGTGACTCAGGAGCTAGGCCTGACGAGGCAGTATCATGGGGCAAGATTAAAATGACTGCGACCCCTGTTAAGGTGGAGTATACACACAACAGAGCCATTGATTATTACTAAGGAAAGATCTGGCTAAGGGGGAGGAGCACGAATGGCACTGATAGGTCTTATGCGAGGTCCCCTTCCTCCTGTTCTATCACATAGAACAAGGGACGGAGACTGCTGTATGGAATTTGACACAAGCGTGATCCAACAGAGAAACGTTTGACTACTTACCTTTCATTTTTGTGGGTTTTTAACATAATGTAGAATGATTGTCGATACAAACCCCCTTTGAAGTTCTCCTCAAGACTGGATTGCTGTTGTGTCGAATTGCATTATAGGACTAATTTTTACCCAGTTCCCTGTGCAACTTCGTAGGAGGTAGTAAAAGAAGCGATTGATTCCTTAAAACCATCGTGCATTTTGACAAAAGACTAACCCACTGTCATTCATTCTCAGCCTCAAAATGGCCCATTGTAAAAATGAGCCAAATAATAATAGCTCAGTATTATATAGCTGTATCAGCAAGCGGGTAGGATGAAGGGGATCCTACGTTCTGATTGGCTAACCAAGTGGGCTGAATGGGCTCATCTTGCCCACGCGGGATTTCCCGCGTTGGTTCCACAAGAAAAAGTGTTCGTTTCGTCCGTGTAATAAATCCTTTACTGACCAAGCTTGTTCGGTCAAGGTGGCTGAATACTGGCCAATATCCAGCCCTCATGACCGAACAAGCTTGGTCAATAACGCACATAAAAAATTGAGACAAATCGGCGCGGGTCGCACAGTATCTCAACAGAGCGTCCTACCGCCATACGGGTGGCTTTCCGTTTGAGAGTCATTAGGCGTATAGAAGAAGATCATCGCAGTTGTGCCTTGCAGACGCAACTTTTAAAATTGTGGAAAGAAAGCGTAAAAAATTAGGTTGTACGGGATTCGAGCACTTGAACTTTGCAATACCCGTGCGGCGCTTTACCAGTCACAGAGTTTTGTTAGCATCAGGCGTGGTTCTTTTTTGCAAGTACGAAGTCGTTCTTGCCACTGATATTCGTCTGCTGACTCAAATTTTGATTTTGCTTTTCCAGGTTTATGCCGATGCAAGCCTAGTTTTTCCACTTCTCGTAGCTGAGACGTTTGCAAGGAACTTCAAACTGGATAATTAAAACCAAGTTGCCGCATAATGCCGATGTCTCCGATCTGATCGTGAATAGATGAGGCCCATGGGAGCGATATAGGACAGCAGAAATGGTGACAAATGACACGAAGATGGTTTAAATGCCGACAAGGACATGGCCCACTTCTCAGACCTCGAAACGACCAAATTTGAAATTCAGTCTTGGGTCATACGCATCCCCTCCCCTCCCGACGATATTTTCAGTCAACATTTTGCCACTTTGAACATCATCTTCAAATTGAGGGAAACCTCGAAACATTAGTCAAGTAAAATTTAAAAAAAAGCATAGATGTATTGGTAAACTATTTCAGATTAAGGATGGTTGGCTGTGAAGGGTATAACCATGGATTAGATCCAGGAATTAGATACAGTACAACAAACGAATAAAGTTTTCAAAACGCAGAAACCGTGACGTAGCTCCTTTAAGGCCACGTGATCTCTAATCAGCCAATGGCAAGAGTTATATCTGAGAAGAGCAGTGGTATATAACAAAAGAGTGGAAACCTGATGCAACGAACCCCTTTGTGAAGTCCCCAAGACAAGTAACGATATTCTTTGCCGCCCTAATTGCAATCCCGATTTGTCTAACTTACCTCCGGTATAATGAACACATAAGCCTGCGTAGAAAGCGTTTTTTGTGTTGTTTGTTTGTGGCTTTTGTAGTAAGAAATACGGCCCCACGAAAGCTGAGCTGAGGTCAAACGAGAAAATGAGGGGAAAGGGGAAGGGGGGGGGGGGGGAGGAAGAAGGCAGATTTTTTTCTCTCTACCTCCTTCCCTTCCCGCTCTCCCCGCGTTTTTTCGTTTGACCTCGGTACGCGCGCGGCCGTATCTCAATTTACTGAAATAAAAGTTTGAAAAGATGTCTCGATTGTACACTGGATGAGTTATAAGAAAAATTGCTTGGAATAAAATTGAACGTTCAGTACTTAATTTACTTTAAACCAAAAAATAGTTAAGTAAAGCTCATGCTTTAATTGAACTGGAGATTATCGCAGGATTCGTTTTGGTGTTTGATGTAAGCTGTTTTTCATCCGTTTTTGCAGACTTTAAATGAACTTCTTGCAAGTCAGTACCTATTTGTGTTCTCTATTTATGTTAGAGAATCGACTCAAGATGCATTGGCAATTTGACTTAAGAAGTTAAGCAGGTGAATCAGTGTAAGCAAATCGACTTATGGCCGAAACGTCTTAAATGGAAAATAACATACATTAAGGACAACTGCTGGGCATTTGCTCACAACATAATCTCTGGGGAAGGGAAGTTTTAATTAATTTCTTTACTCGGCCCAAGGAGAGGTGAGGTGGGGAGGGGGGGGGGTGGAATCATTCCATACAGCATTCCACGGTCTTTCACAACAAAGTTCCTTTGGTGCTGCTCACAGCGAAAGCAAAAGAGTCAAACGATGATACATGCCAGTCCACAGCATGAATTTATTGGGAATGTCGACAATTTTATCAGTAACTGGCTTGTCGAAAAGGGCTGCAGAGACTTGTGGACGTTTTCAAAGGTATATCGGGCTGTCTTGCGTTTCTGTTCTCAAATTTCGACACCTAACATTATGAAAATATGACCATTTTCACTTTCATGAACGCAGGTGGTAAAATGTCTTATCGTCGCAAACAAGTACAAGTCGCCGGATTTGGGGAGAGTTGAAAAAACTGACCCCCACTCCGCGGACTACCCACTGACCCCACTCCGCGGACTACTCTACGGACTACTCCGCGGACTACTCTACGGACTACTCCGCGGACTACCATGCGGACTACCCTAACTAATCAACCAAATTTACTTTCACGGAGAAAAGAGTTAGAAGAAGCGTACCTGCCTACAAGATCACACTTGATAAACAGCCGCCATCTTGATTTTCGCCATTTTACTCGACCCAGCCCTTCTTCTTCATTGCTACGTCCATTGCAGCTTCCGTTCTTGGATCGTCACGCAACGCTTCTCTCCAAACCTCGCGTGACGATCCAAATAACGACTACGTGCCGTACGTAGGAGAATACGTCTCCAAGGGCCTTGTGGGCCAGGTGAATCCAAAAATATGGTGACTTCCAAGCACGGCTATAAGTAAGTTCTTAAAAACATTTTTAAGCTGAATATAACAAAAACTGTTACCAGCGCCAATAGTGGTCATCGATTGGCTGAACGGCGTGCTCTGACTTGTGGCCGATGAAGACTGGGGCGAGGCTAAAGGAGAGCTGGGTCGAGTAAAATGGCGAAAATCAAGATGGCGGCTGTTTATCAAGTGTGATCTTGTAGGCAGGTACGCTTCTTCTAACTCTTTTCTCCGTGAAAGTAAATTTGGTTGATTAGTTAGGGTAGTCCGCATGGTAGTCCGCGGAGTAGTCCGTAGAGTAGTCCGCGGAGTAGTCCGTAGAGTAGTCCGCGGAGTGGGGTCAGTGGGTAGTCCGCGGAGTGGGGGTCAGTTTTTTCAACTCTCCCCCGGAGTTGGGCATTAACTCGTCGCTTTGACACTGGAGTAATTGGAACTTGCACAAAATGTCAGCCTCAATGCTCTTTCCCTGCATTTGATAGTGATCTTGTGTTTAATAAATAATTTTCTCACAAAACCAGAAAACATTGATGTGGTCAGTATTATTTTATAAAGTAGAATGTAAAAAAGTCATAGAGAAGATAAACCAGTCATGATAATCTTGATGTGGGGGGAGGGGTAGAGAGATGAATGACCTGGAGCACAATACAGCTTTTTGTGCCTTAGTTTTAAGTTTAAATTGGTTTATGGGATTGGTTGCATCTGTTTTCATTGACCAGAGTAATTGCTTTGGTTTCACACTGTTCTGTTGTAGACATTGCAAAGTAAGCATGATGCACTCCTTAAAAGAGTTGATGAGCTTGATACTGAATGTGAGCAGTTAAGGGAAAGGGTGATGGATGCAGAAGGTGAGAAAGATGAACTTCATGGAGTGGTGGAAGACTTGCAAACAGAGAAGGAAAAGCTTTCTAAAGAACTTGACTCAAAACAGGTGCACAACTGTTTCATCTTAGATTCATTATAACAGTTAATAACAAAGAACATCCTTATAAATTTAGTGCCATTTCTCACCATCTCTTTGTGATCATCCTAGCCACCTGAAGGTCAATTAAGTCATATGCAGGGCAAAGGTAGTACCTTCTTACTCAGTTATTTTAACATCATGAGTGTTATTCCGAGCCCAAGGATCAAACTTGCAAACTCCCAGTCCACAGACCAGCTCTCTGTCATCTGAGGTAACCTTGTAAGTCCTTAGAGTGACCAACATCAATTTTCTCATTACAGTACTTATACACAGTGGAGAGGAAAGGTTATGAGCATTAATGAATTGATAACCAAAGGGAAATTGCTCTGATCTGTAAGCAAATTCTCACCACTATTACTTTAGGGAAATGTATGGAGATCAGTTTGGAGAATTTATATGTTGATATTGGAGCTTGACTATGTCACAGTTGAAAACACAGGGACAAGAAGTAATGGACAATAAAATTGTGTTTATGTCCTGCTAGAGCTTAGTGACAGTAATACGGGGAAAGGGATTTCTTCCGTCGCAAAGAGAACTGACCCTTCTCTCGTGCCTCTTAATTGTTCATGGGTGCCTTATTCTCCTTCTTCCACTTCACAAACTCTAGTGTTGTGCTAAAGAAAAAAAAATGCGACTCCTAAATTTTGCATACTACACAGCAATAGTAATTACAATAGCTATAGAAGGGAGTTGTCACTATACCGTGTTACTGTACCATGTGACTCTTGGTACAGGCAGTAGGAGTATAAGAATCCCCATCCGGCTGCCTCCCTTTCCTTGAATGTGGTCCTTCAGTCTATCCATGCAATTGTGCTAGCAGATTTGAAGACACCTAACAGATTTATTAGGTGTCCCACGCATTCACTTCCTGTTTTGGAAAGGCGTTTTGTAAATTGCATTTTAACAGCTTTTCTCTTGAATGAGAAATGTTCATATCAGTTCAAAAATTTGTGGATGGTACGTGTTTAAAACGATTTCTACTTATAAGTGAGATTCACAGGGGTTCTTATTCACCAGCAGAGTTGAACCAGCAGGATTCCATTTCAATCTCGTCCAACATTGATCTGTTAAGTTTTTTTCTGTTAAAATGAGAGTTGACTAAATTTGACTGCCTGCTTCTCATTCCGACAGAGTCTTCTGGAAGATTTAAGAGACGAGAAGGAAAAACTATTGCAAGAGGTGGAGGAATTTGAAGTAAAGACAAGTGAACTTGAACAACACTTGAAGCATAGTGAAGAAAAGCTACAACTGGTGGTAGAGTTTCCCTCCATCGATGCCAAACAGTCGACTCAATCCCAGTCTGATAAAGGAGTTATGTTCAATGGCGAAGGCCCATCTGAGGCGGAAGTAGCGCAAGACATGGAACGACAGGTTATGGCGAACAACATCAGAATCATGACTCTTGAGGAACAGAATGAACAATTGAGGAAGTCAATCGCTTTCCTGATGAATGCCCGCTAAAACCTATCGAAGAAAAAGGTGTGTGCATATTCAAAAAATTCTGCACTTTTTGCGTTTGGAACATAGGCTTGTCTGATGATTTTGTGTCTTAAGTGTTGCTCTGTTTAACAATTACAATGATTATATGCGAGTACCAGATCGAGTTCGAGTACAACTTTGAAATTTTAATTAAGCCGGTTTTGTCTTTGAGTACCAATTTCTCTTTACTCTTACTCAGTGATCAGCAAATAGGAAGACTTGCCACCAACTGAGCCGTGTTGCTCGAAAAACGATTATCGCTAATCGAGGGTCAGTTACCGAGCAATTTAGATGCTTTGTTTGCATTTGACCTGGTATTATCTCTAACCTGGCTTCGAACAACTCGGTCTATAATCCTTTAAGCCCTAAAAGTGATCAGCATCGCCAAAACTTGTAACTGTTATAAAAGTCTCCAGCCGTATGTCGTGTAAGAGGAAGTTGTTTGTCTTTCATGTAAGTGGCGGCAGTTTTTTATAACTTGTTGAGCTGAAAGGTCTTTCTTCACCTAGTAGAATATGTTTGAAATATGCCTCGTTTTTATTGCTGTCGTAATAATTTATTTTCTTTTGTTGTAGTTGTTGTTGTAAAATGGTTATAAAAAACTTAATGGTTGCTTATAAGCGGTAGTCTTGTTTTTGCAATGCGCTGGTTTGGTTGAAAGAAGTGTCACCTCCTCTGGCAAGATGTTTGGTACATATGCAAAGGATTTACCATTTCCAGACTACAGTTTTCAAGTATGTAGTTATCTACCTGCCGCAATTTTCTTGGAATCAAGTTAAATGAACTTCAATGAGAATAACACCTATGTCAGGATCAGTCTTCTGAACAACGATAGGATTTTTTTTTCAACAGTACCAACTAGGGGTCATTGAATGTTGTGCATTATTTCAAATGAGTACCCTGCAGAATTTGCATTCCTCTTACAGATTGATGAAGAAAAATGCTGTTATCCGTAGCAAGATCCAGTTCTAACCAGTGGCGGATCTAGACTTTCAGGTAAGTAGGGGGCCCACTCATCCAGAACCTAAGTTACGAGGGGCACCCGCTCCCGCTCTTGAATTTTTTTTTTTTTTAGGGGGGGGGGGGGGAGGGCGGGGAGCTCTGTGGGCCTCAGTTTGGCCTAAAGCCCCCCGAGCCCCTCCCCTGGATCCGCCACTGCTTACAAAACCTGTTGTCAGCATCTGCGTCTTAACGTCCACGAAGTGATTATAGTGACAGTAATAAGTATCCAGAAATGCCATTTTTTAGACTGTGGCACTGTGATCTGCAACTGCAGCAGGTTTCCTTAACTGCGTACTATTGTTTTAAGCAAGAATGCTGCAGGTGATAATGACTTCGCTGATTTTACACTTGCCACCTTAGATGATGGTGATGATGATGATAACAGCGACAACTTGGATACCACTCTACCCTGAATGTGTAAAAGTAAACGGTTGCTCTTACCATAAACATTTTCAAACGGCAGTCAAGTCGTGCAAGTAAACCTCCAAGCTAAGCAGGAAATTCCTTTAAGGCTGTATGATGAGCCAATAAATTTGGCAGCCGAGACTGATGAAAGTGCTGTTGTGGAACAGGTGCAATTACAAGTTCAAAAATGGTGTTCTGTTGGTTAAGATTAACAAAACTAGAGCACTCCTGTACTTGCTTCATCAAGGAATTTAAATACATTCCAACTCTAGTGGTAACCAAACAGGGACGCTGGCGAAGGGACAAGAATCATTACAGCTATAATGACTAACATTTAAGAACGGTGTCTACTAATACGAAGGTATCTTGCGCGACTTACCACAATTGGGAAAAGAAGATCTTAACAGGGGTTATTGGAATCTGAAAAGAAAATTGGGGGTAACCGTGCAGTTTTTAGAGTTAATAAAGCTACAAGATTGAAAAAAAGAGACGAATTTCTTGGCATAATTCCCAAAAATTCTTTTTCTTCTTCTACAAAAAACAAATAATATCCCCAAAAAGCTTTAGTGTAAAATACAGATGGTACCATACCAACTACCCTTCATGCGATTTTTAAACTAAATAACTTTTGCACACAACAAAAGATTGTGTTGAATAGGCTTAACACGTTCATTTTTATAACATAAAAAGTAGGGGTTACCACGCGTTTTTAGATTGCATATTAGTTTTCTTGTGTTGAATCGCTTGGTTTTTTTTTTTTCAGTTTTTTTCTTTTCCTACCTGGTAAGTTAAGCCTTGTTGCCCTCTCTTTGTGAGTCATGTGCGCGCCCAAGGATTTATTTGAGTTACGCATGCTTGCATTTAGTCTTGCAGTAATGGTGATAAAGTAAAGAAAAGACCATTAAAATCGGAGGTGGAACACTTTCAATGATATTTTATTGTTGTTGCGATAGGATAACTCTAACAAGTAATTTCTTAAACGTTTTTAAACCATTGCAAATAAATTGGCTAATGCGCTCTTGGATGTGAAGTCTGCTAACATAAGCCCATCCAAATATTTGTAAATACTCACTCTCATCATGTTACGTTTAGCCAGTTCGAAGGTCGGTCAGCGGTAATCCTGGGTTGACTATCATCCAATCTCGTACCCAGAGTCCTCGGGCTCTTTGGTCAGCGGAAAGTCGCCAGGAGAGACTCTGGGAAAATGGAATTTAAGAATTTTTCTGATTGGTCATTTGTATAACAAAAGAAGGCCGACCGGAAGTTATCGGGGAACCAGCTATCTCATTTTGGAGGGAGATTTAAAAGGCCAAAGGGTTTTTTTTGTATTTTTTTGTGTATGTGCCATGTGTCTATTTCAGTTCTTTTTTGTTTGTTTGTTTTGCATAGCCTTTTATTCGTTCACTTGAAACACATCAAAAATGAATAAACGTCTTTTAAACTATGAGCAATGGTTTTTCGATCGAACATTAGCCGTTCTTGAGCGGGAAGTTTATACACCGCGTCATAGGACGGTAACAACGCGACAAAATGCAAGCAGCGAAACATGATTATTGTCGCTGCTGCAACATGATTTTGGGAAACAAGTATATCAGTCTTTTCGGGGAGAAAGCCGTAGGAGAAGGCATTGTTGACGCTGTGACTCGTGAAATGTCGAGCGAGCGAGAAATTCGTCGTAGTTTGCATGTCTCAGTTTCATTGTGAAAATGAAGTCAAACAAGGACACAGGGTACAAACAAACAAATTGTAGACCTCATTATATACTAGACAGGATAGATATTTGGTGTAAATTTTGAAAACTTCACTGTTCCCTGATAAGAAGAAGGCCAGAGTAAGAGTTCTTTATGGCTGACAAAGTGGCATGAAACTTCCCACCTAATGTATATGAAGGTTTTGTGTGTCACTGTGGGACTTGAGATTGCCTAAATTCAACGTATTTTGGCTGAAACATTTGTTGGAGGATCGATTTGTGTCGCGCCGAACCTCTGAACTGTCACGTCAGGAAGGTCAAATTACGCTCAAGTGCTCCGTGAATTTTTCGTTCCCAAAAATTCATTTCATGTGTTGCCCAGAGTTTTGAAACTATGTTTTGAAAGCTTAGAGATTGGTTTTTAATGTGGAATGTCTTTTTATGTTTGAAATCATGTACCGGGTGTGATTTTGGGCTTTTGAAATTTGACAATTTTTTGCGCGCGTAAAATCCCTAAAATTTTGTAAATATTTAAAAATCAATAAAATATTCCAGTTGCAATTAATTCAAGAACATGACCCCGAAATATGTGTATTAAAATCCATTTAATACGATAAGAAGCTTTTTGGGTTGAATGATATTTGAATTCGATTGAAATCGTGGTCTTTTCGTAGCCCGGTCTAGAGGCCCGAAAAAGCAGTCTGGCGGAGGCCGTAAATCGCGCGAATTTGACATCGCCGTATCGCCAAAATATTTGTCCAATGGAACTAAAAGTTATATTTTCATTACTAGAATACCTAGAGTAGTCTACAGAATTTTTTTGAGATTTTTTGAAAAATTTTATATTTCCCACTTTTGGTCGATATTTACAGTCATCCGCTCTTAAGGATGTTAAAGTGAAAGATTTATAAACATAATTATTGGTTTACATATATCACTGTAAAGGAATGTTGCTTAATATTGCTAACCTTTGAAAGTCACCAAATTGATGTTATGCCAGTACCAAACGCCTGTAGATTTTGAGGTGGTTAGGGCTGGAGGAACTGGGGTTGACCCTTTATCAAGGCAATAGGGCTTATTCAACTATCGAATTGCATTACTCTCTGTAGACATACTCACCCTTTGTTCCCATTAAATGGTTTGTTTTGGTGGCATTTATTTCACTTTAATTCCAATATGTTAGCCTTTCTCAACTGTATAATTTTTTTTAATTCAAAAGCAGTTCATTTTTCTAAGGGAAAAGTGTTATTTAGCTTTTGTAAAACCTGTTTGGCAGACTTGGTGAAAATGATCCCCAATTTCTGGGGGAGAAACATCAAAGTAGCCTGATGTGGTGGACCCGTAACAACAAACACGAGCATTGTGAAGAAGGGCACATGTCACATACATTTTGCCAACAGCACTTAAACTTATTTTCACGATTTTTTGGAAGTCCAGAAATTTAAAATAATCAATTATGTCAGCAAAAATCCATTCAACAGAAACTCTGACTTCACTCATAGATTCACTCCATGCAGACTGTATGGGAGTTAGTCCACCTCCTCGAAAAGGCCCTTGCAGATGTAGGCGAAGGGGATATGCTGGATCTCCATAAATACATAGGGGGTTCCCATTTGTGTCCACTGAAAATCTTTGCAATTGGTTTAACACTCCAGATCTAGTTAATATCCCACTATCATGTCTCTTTCCCTCGACGGGCCCAAACAGGTTCGCAACAAGCGAGAAGCATGAGCCAGGAGAATGGTGTCACGGAACTTTGGCATGGTTTTAAAAAGACTTTCGTTGACTTAAACACGATAAACATCAATGGCCGTCGTCAACGTTCTCGCTCGTAAAGTTCGTAATCTCAATGTTCGCGGGAACGCCAACACGACACAGCTCGGCTCGACCCAGACTTCTCACGTTGCCGTTCCCGTCGCCGTTGTCGGATCGTAAAGTCTCTAATATGGCTTGTACAACACTTTGAAGAGCCGTGACACGTCACACACATCTGAGCTCTCCGGAAGAGCGCCTTTCGAGAAGGTTCATTCAAGGCCATAAGAGTATATAAGCCTGCGGAATAGAGAGAGAGCCCTAAAACCTGGAAAAAGTGGGCGGCTGTTTGATTTTTAATTACCTATAATTTAACGAAACGCACATGAACTCGTACTTGTAAATTACGGTAATTAGTATACAATGTAACTGCAGCCTCTCTTTTCGTTTTTTTCAGTATTTTTTTAGGAGCTATGGCAATGCAAGTTTATCAAATTTCTTTTATGTAATGTGTCAGCGCTTTTATCTTGCCCCGCCTATTTAAGCTGTGTAGCTATTTGCGGGGCAACAAATGATATGTATAATATCATTATTTGTATAAAATACTATTTGTAACCTAAAATAGATAGAAGATTGTTGTGGCCGTTGATGATTTGATTGTCCTTCCAGAGTACTTCTCAATAACTGCCTGAGCAGTAGAGGGGTGAATAATGTTCACACTATAAAAAAATACATGTATAAAAGGAAATGTAACCGTAATGAGCCGGATAATTGAACAGGTGGACCATTAACTCAATCAAACTTCAAACTGAACCACAACTGGGTTTAGTCACTGAACTGATGCAGTGTAGCTACATTTAGCAGATGACGCAGACACTGACATTCAGCTTCCAGTATGTATTGATCATTGACAACTGTCATGCTATGGTTGACAAGTAAGTTCACTCCAGACACAAAGAAGCTCTTCAACTCACTTCTTTCGATGGATAATTCCATACGCTCGATGATCCTCTTCGCCCATGTTATGCTGACTTCATCTGACTTGCTGTCTCTAGCCAGCTCCAGCGTAGGGTCACAAGCATCCTTGGCCGCCTTGAGCTCGTGCAGAAAACACGTCTTCAACATGTATGAAGATATAGTTGCCTCCATCAGGCCATCTATCTGATCGTGGTCGTATATTTGTGGCATGTACAAGGTGTCCTTTAGCGACTTTAGCAAGATGTATGCTCGCAGAACAGGAAGGGGTATATTTTGCAAAATCTGGGCTTCATATTCAGACACCGATATGCGAAAATGTCCATTCCAGTTCTTTACCAAGCGTGGATTTGGTGTTTTGAGAACTATGCTAGTTTTCCTTTCTTTTGGGGACGTTATGAGGCCAGAATGATTCACTTCAATACATTTAGGTGTCCACAAAGATGGTTTGATGGTAGGTACAATGTCTACTTCGATTAGCAAGTCTTTAAACAGTGTTCCAACCCAGCGGAAGGCCAACTTGCTGATGGAACCCTTGTCAACTTTCAGATGTTTTCTGAGGTAAAGGCTTTCTGAGGCAATAGTACCTCCACTAAAAATAGCATCGTTGATCGCTGTATAGAGGTCACGAATCAAATTCCTACTATCCAGGAAACCATCAGTGTCCAAGTAGCGCGTCAAATTGTGATCAAAAGCTTCACTCTTCCGCAGTCGCAATCTTGTGTATCCCAAAGGATGTGCTTCTGTTTCTTCTGGGATAAAACTGTCACTGAAATTGATCAAAGTCCATTTATAGTCAAACTCATTTGGAAATCCAATTTTTGTACCTTCAGCCCAACTACCGGATAAACTTACATCACATCTGAGCAGAGGATTCAGCTGGGCCACCTTAGAAGCAGCATTTGTTATAGTGGCATGTATCACAGCTGCAATGTCAGTGTTTTCATTGTTGTCAGGACACAATCCCATGTCTCTGCAGTCTAAAACAAATCTTTTCGTGTAACGATTGAGAGGGCCTTTGTGCTCTACTAAGTGTTCTGTCCATTCCATGAACATGACACTTCTTCCTTGATGATCTATTTCGCGCAAAATTGGACAGTAAGGATACATGTCCTTCTTCCCACTACACTCTCTTTGAACAACAAAAACAACTGAATCATCAGAACTGCAGGTTTCCCAGGAAGGCGAGTTTTCTGAAGCTGTATCTTGATTCTCATGGACAGGCACGTGGGAAGAAACATCTGCAGGGCTGTGTTCGTCGTCACGAACTGCAAGGCCACCGTCTGCACTAGAATGTGTAAATCTTTCAATGGTATCATGACTTTCTGTAGCATCTGTTTCACATGATTCTTGCAAGGAGCCAGACTGGGCATAGGGAGAAAACAGGTCAGCACAATGCAAAGCTGTATCAGTTTCCGAAAGATATGTTACGCCCTGAGAATCCATGATTCCCTCTTCTTTTACTCCTGTAACGTCCCTGAGATAAGATATCTCGTCAAGTATGCCTAGTTCTTCACAAATAATGGTATCCTCAAGTAATCGAGCTATATCACAAGGAGTGTTTCCCATGTTGTCTTTGATGGATAATGAAGCACCAAATTCCAAGAGTTTCCTCACAACAAGCACTTCATGGTACCAAATGGCCCAGTGCAGAGGAGTTGAGTCAAATTTGTCCTGGATATTTACGTTAAGATAGTCGTGTTTGTCAAATCTCATGAATGCTTCGAATGTTTCATAATCTATTGTAGAACGATGTAGAGCTGTCTCACCTGTGCGTGTTTTCAAGGTTGCATCTGCTCCAAGCTCCAGTAACTTTGTTATTACAGCGACATCTTTCTCTCTCAATGCAAAATGAAGGGGCGTGAAGTCAGCATTGTCTGTACTGTTAACGTCCAATCCAGCAGAAGCAAGTAGCTGAATGACATCGCAAACACCAGCTTTTTCTGGGTATTCATCCTCTTCCTCCATAACTGGTACGAGCACGGTTGGCAAAACACACATGTGTAATGGGTTTAAGCCGGCCTTGTCCACGGCCTTTACATTTGCACCTTTGTTGATAAGTGCCTGCACTGTGCTCACATTCGTGAACTGAGAACTAGTAGCATAGTGGAGTGCAGTTCTGCCATAGCAATCAGCTTCGTTAATATCGCACCCATGTAAGAGTAGCCAATTCAGACAATTGACAAAGTCGACACTGTATGGCTTGCCACACAATTTATGAAGAGCTGTCTGTCCCTTGATGTCCCTGGCCGTAGCATCAACCATAGTTGTGCTGTCTGAAACAAACTGCATGCCTTCAATACAAGCGACTGAGGCTAGGGCATGAAGAACGGTTGCACCAGTCGTGTCCTTCTTGTCGACTGACACTCCTCTGTCTATTAATTTTGTCAGAAAATGCAGGCATGTGTGGTTTGGTGAGTTAGATCTCTCGTCAAAGAGATGGATAGCTGATACAAAATGTATTAGAGAACGCCCACTGGAGGATTGCTGCTCCAAATTGCTACACATATCAAGAAGTAGGAATACCGCCTCTAGGTCAAACTCCAGGCCCTCCAAAACATACCCCTCAAGCATGTGCAAGAGTGCCGTGTTCCCTGCATTGTTGACATGGTTGGCACTGGCCCCATTTTCCAACAGACAATTACGGATTTCTGGATCTGTAGATTTATATACTGCCGAGAATAAAGGCGAGTCACCGTCTTCGTCTACGAGATTCACATCTGCACCATATTCGACCATGCACCGAACAATGTTGACTTTATTACGCCGTACGGCAGAATGGAATGGGGTGGCCGTACCATCGATTAGATTAGAAGTTACAAAGTTGGGGCTTGCTCCTCTCTCCAGCAAGTTCTTTACCTCATCGAAGTCGTCTGCCATCACAGCTTCCAACAGCTTTCCACTCACATCAATGGATGTCTTATCGGGTGGTCTTGCCTCTGCCATTATTTGAGAGTTAATCTGAATCTCGTACTTCGGGTGAACAGGGTGAGAGGAATGCAAGCTTGTGCAAACTGAACCAATTGTACCTACAACCAACAAAACAAAAGCACAATGACATATCAGGCTTTTGCTTAATTTCTTCCTCTATGCACTGGCAGATGCTTTTCTTTGAAACCAAAATGATTTGAGCTAAACTAAGGAGACAGTCTAGTAAGATTTCAGGAAACTACTACTAATGTATTCTCACGGGCAAAAATCTGCAAGGTTTTAAGATATCACAGTGAAACTTTTCCACTATACTTCACCCAAAGATTTTGTGCTGAGGATTGTGACGCCTCTTATCAATTTTATAGTTAACAATAAACTTTGAATATTACGAACTAAATTTGAGATTGTGTGTCCTATGATTTTGCCAGGATATTCCAATGAACTTGCCCAAAACATTAATGACAATAGATAGACAACAATTTAAAGGCTCTATGCACAATCATTCTGACTGATATTTCTTATATGTAAGTTATTTTGTCAAATCACAGCCTAATAGAACTCTTTATATATGTCACTGAAGTAAAAAACACCTTCAACGCTCGATTTATCATACCGAATTAAATAGACCTGCAAAGTTTAATACGAATCTGTTTCAAATTCACAGAAATATGGAGCCTCAAAGTTGCCAATTTACGAAAAAGTGTATGCCAGTGCAGCTGCCCCCTAGCATACAATTCTTTGTAAAGAGCACCCCTCTATATAAGAACCTGCAGTGTAGTCTAAAAAGGCAAATTTGATGATATGGACAGCTATCGTCCTATCTCTATTTTGCCTGCAGTTTCTAAGGTGCTAGAAAGAGCTGTACACCACCAATTATACGCTTATCTCCAGTGCCACAAAGTTCTTAGCCCGTATCAATGCGGCTTCCGGAAGTGCCACTCCACGGAGTGGGCCGCTATGTGTTTCGCGGATACAATCGGAAGAAACATCGATCAAGGTCGGCTGACTGGTGCGGTTTTTATAGGCTTACGTAAAGCATTCGATACCGTCAACCATGAAGTGCTGCTGAACAAACTGCGGGGTCTTGGAGTGTTGGATGGTGAACATGAGTGGTTTAGAAACTAGCTGCAAACCGCACCCAATTTGTAGAATTTCAGGGTGTGTCTAGCGCAGCTGAACCAGTGTCTGTTGAAGTATTTTAATAACTATTTTGTTTTTAATAAGTACATCTGTACACGCTCAACCCGACAGAGCAATTTATTACATCTGCCTGCAATAAGAACGGAAACAGCCAGGAGATCCTTTTATTATTATGGAAGTACGATTTTTAATAATCGCTGTAAATGTACATAATTTAGGCTCTTATTTCTTAGGTTTTTATTTCTTTTTTAACTTTATTATGTATTTATTTTTTTATTTAATATCTGGCTTAGAGCCACCACTCGCAATCTGCACCAAGCATTACAATCTCACAGACTTTTGTGAAAGCCCTACTTAACATTGTAAAATCTGCTGTTTTAATTTACAGTAGTTGCTAAAAACGGGGCAGAAACTCAAAGATCTGGCCTAGAGCCACCACTCGCAATCTGCACCAAGCATTAAATCTCACAACATACTGTAATTCTATCAAAACTCCACTTAATACAAACTGCTGCTTTGATGTGTTTACTAAAAAATAGTGTAGAAACACAACGATCTGGCTTAGAGCCGCCACTCGCATTATCTACACCAAGCATTATATGAAAACTCCACATAATACAAAATCTGCTTTCTTAATTTTTTTGCTACATACGAAAAAGTAACATTACCTACATCCTACTCTTAAAAGAAAATATTTAATATTTCTTTATACCCCTTTCATAAGAGTTCTTAAAAGACCCCCAGGAAACGCTTCCTTTTCTGAAAGTGACCCACCAAAAACAATCACGATTTTGAAAATGACCCCCCAGCAAAATGGTCGGCCCACCCTCACAGGTAATAAACGACCAGTCCCTTTGTATTGAGAGAAGACCAAATATCGGAAATGTCTTCAAAGAAAAAAAAAATCAAGATACATGAGGATAAAAGGCTTGCATTAAAGTAATAAAGGGAAAGTACCGGTTCTGGTCCGATTACTAAAGTTAACCCTTGTGCGGGGTTAGTACTTGGATGGGTGACCACCTGAGTATACCCCATGCTGTAGACTTTTTCTTCCCTTTGCTTTCTCCTTAGCATTGTCATTGTTTATGTATTATTGTTTAATCTGGTTTTTGACACAATATTACACCGAATTCTATTATTTGAAAACAAAAAACGTCGGGAATCGCACTATGATATGACTGGACGTGATCGTGCGGCAATAATTATTGTCGCGACCGGAAGTCGCATAGTGTGACATTTGTTTACCTTTTTAATCTTATATCTTTTCATGAACTGATGGCGTGATCGCCTAAACAATCGCGCATTGATTCTACGATATGTAGAATTTCACAGATTGTAATCGAGATAGCTCAGAGTAAAAAACAGGGAGTGTTGTAAGGAAGGCTGCGAAACGTGCAATTAAAGTGATGTCAAATTACCAAGCGTGAGTTCTGTTGTCGGCGTGAATCTATTCCCGACATTATTTTCATTTTATGACATATTCGCACCACACTAAATCAAAGTGGGAAGTTCAATTACCAGCTGGATTGTAGAAAAAAAAAGCATATGTACAGAAATATCAGGATATCAGGCTTGCATATATTAACGTTATAAAGCAGTACAGGCACTTTACACATCCACCAAAGGCTATAAACTTAGCTGTGATGATATGGCATTTATAATAATGACTGTCTCTTGCCTCAGAACTAAATACTTACTTCTTCACGGGACGTTTACACACTATAAAATACATCAGGGGCACCCAACGAGGATATAGTTCAAAACCACTTAACATAGCATTGTTGAACGTATTTTAGTATTTAAACGGTAGATATAGGCATATTTCTATCCCCTAAAAACTTTTCATCTGTTCGGATTTCCTAGCTGAAAGTCTAGTGATCCGAAAATTATAGGGATCAAAACTTCATGAAACTTACCTTTTCGAAAATTTCACCCAAGAAAAGGCTCCCGAAAATTCTAGGTGGCCTTTTTTAGGGTAAATATTCGATTAAAATGGGTAATTATACCATTTTGTAGATGTTCGAAAATCCTAGGAGAGGCAGGCAAGCAACAAATTTTACAACAAATGTTCCGAAAATTCTAGTTCTCAAATCGTCTTCCGAACAGATATTTTCCCGAAAATTGCCGTTGGGTGCCCCTGATACATATTAGTAAGTTTCTCGATCCGATATTAAAAGGATATAGAGGATTTTAAATACTTGAAGGAGTTGCCTCATAAAGGTCTCTTCAGGGGCACCCAACGAGAATATAGTTCAAAATCACTTAAAC